>NW_014012781.1:0-11451 GCF_000611645.1 Monoraphidium neglectum
GGCCGTGCCCTGGATGCATATTTGTGTGCGGTAGCGGTCAGGGTGAAGCCACATCTCAAACACGTTGTGGCTCTGCGTGGGGAGGGCAGCGCAGGGATGGGGTGTGGTCCTGTTGAGGACACTGCAAGATCCTGTACAACAGAGTTGAGCAGCAGCAGGGAATATGCAAAAACAGAACAATTTCAAGGAGGAGATTCTTGCAGTCCTGCTCAATAAGCGGCCGCTCACCTTGGTGCAAGTGTCGCCTAAGGGGCACGACTCCCCCCGGCGCACCGAGGGGCACATCACCGCCTCGTAGCGCGCAATGGCCAGGGGGCGGCGGCGCCCGTGCTCCCCCGGGTGGACAAACGGGCAGCTCTTCCTGCACGAAGACGTAGGAAGGGGGGCAGTGCAGATTGAGGGTCGTGAGGGGCGCAACTCAGGTGCCTGGTAAGATCCAGATCAGTTGTGAAGAAGCCGAGGGTGACCCCGATGCTGCACCCATCAGGGATGCTAGCGCCGGTGCCCCTGGCCAGGTGCACGTCTACGACCGCGACTGCTGGCACTGACTGATTGGACCGGCCCGCAGTCACTCACATCCTGGCATTAGGGGGCCCAACTCAACAAGGTGGCAACCTGTGCGATCAGGCCAAGCTCAGCTGCAGTCCGGACGCAGGCCGCAACGCCCTTCTATCGGCTCGTGGCTGGGCGTCGCATCGACACAGGCGGCGACGCTGGCTCACCAGTCGTGGGTGGTGCGCCGGTTGCAGGCCATCACCTTGTAGCAGCTGTTGGGGAGCAAGACAGCGCGACGGAGCGGCCACTTCAGGGCAGTCGCGGCCCGCGCGCGCTTCATCGCGGGCAAGCATCACGATGCATCACATACAAGGCAGGCCGAACGCCGGGCGCCATGCAACTAGCTGCGGCCGCGCGGCCACGCGTCCTGTCCTCTCACTTGATGCGGAACTCGTCGGTCTGGTAGAGCGCGGGGTCAGGGGCGCGCTCCTTGGAGCCCATGCCGCGGCCGCCGGCACCGCCGGCTGCGCTCGCGCTGAGCTTGTCGTGGGGCGTGCTGTAGGGTGTTGCCGCCCCGACGTCCCCCGCCAGCTGCGTGTCGTCCGCAGCGTCCGCAACAGCTGCTCTGCACCACGCCATCACCTTCTCTTCGGCAGAGGGCGGTCGCAGGGCGTTGCAGGGTGCAGCTTTGGGCGGCGCGCGACGCTTTGGCGCCGCTGCTGTTGGCTGTTCCGCGTCTGGGAGCTCCTGGAGGTCGTGAGCACCCGCCTGAGCGATCATCAGACTGTTCAAGTCGGACTGAGGGGTCCGACCTAGTCTGGTCTGTGACGATCAGCGTGAACGGAAGCACTAGGGAGGCCGGTGGGCCCACGGGGACCGTCTGGCTAAGCTCCAGGGGTTACGGCTGGATGATAGGGAATACAACAGATACGATAGGGCTTCCAGCTTCGAACCAGGCCGTTTGAACGGTCGATGCGACGTCACTGGGCGCAAAATACGATAGGAATTTGATGAGCTCACGGCGCGTGCCTCTTGGTTCACAGGGAGGCAAAATTATGTATTTCAACAATTGCGTCGTATAGTGCACTGTCATGGTGGCCAGCTGCAGTGCCCACAGGAGCGCAGATCCAGGGCTCGATTGCGGGGATCGCCATGTGGCGTGGCGGTGCCCCCCCGCATGTCGGTCAGCCCCATACAGGGCGCCGCAGGGGTAACCCCGACCCCGCATAACTGCGTGCAGCACAATCTGCATAAGCAACCCTTTCACAGCTGCGCACCCGATATGCTCCGTGCAAAAGCAACCCGGATTAGCTCAATCATCCATGATTACTCATCTTCACACACGCGGCTGCTCGGGGCTCGCACACCACAGCGGCCCTGCAGGCGTGCGCACTACCCCGCAGCAACCGCCATCAGATTCCGCTGTGGCTGTCGCATGTTGATGTGGAAAAGGACGTCAAGAGCGCGCTGGGCGCTGCGCAGTCATGGGCTGCTGGCGTGGGAGCGCCCACAGCCGGTCCCAACGCCCAGCCGCGCCCTGACGTGCAGCAGCTCGCACCGTGCCCGCTGCTGTGGCGGGCGCAGCGCCCGGCCGCCAGCATGGCACACCCCGTGCACGTCGCGACAGGCTGCAGGGTGTATGTCGCCGCTAATTGCCCAGGCCGCACGGCGCAGCGTATAAAGGCCAGAGCTTGGATCGCAACCATCCTCCTACTCGTCGGCTTTGCGGTGCTTCTCCCTGCGGGGTGAGGCCGCAGCGGCGAGGCGGCGTGGTGAGGCCTCTACGATGGCATCTCCCCCGCCACTGCCACTGCCTCTGCCGTTGCCACTGTCACCACAACAGCAGCAGCAGCAGCAGCAGCAACAGCAGCAGCAACAGTACGGACCTTTCAATGAAGGCAGGCATGTGCGCAACAGCCAACACAGCGCTGCTTCCTGCGCTGCCCTTGCCACCCTCTCCCTACATCCTGTGTACACCTGAACAGGCACAAAGATCGAGATGTGAGCACACGCCTGTGAGTCGCCCTGATTCCCTCCACCCCACCCCACACCACCCCCTCACTTTTTCTCCTTCTTGTCGTGCTTGTGCTTGCGCTCCTTCTTCTTGCCATCCCCCTCCTCAGCCTTCTTCTCACCAGCTGCCGGCGCTGCCGCCGCCGGAGGGGCCTCCAGTGCCAGCACGGGCGCGTCCGCCTTCTTGGGGCGCCCTGGCGGCCCCTTGGGGGCCGCCTCCGCCTTGGGCTGTGTTGGGTAGTCCTTGTACCTGTGGGGGTCGGGTTGGGGTAGGAACAAGGCAGGGAGGGAAGGACGGTGGCGTCGCAACAGGGCGGAGCAGCTGCGTCACACAGGCGAGCAGGGCGCAGGCGTGGGACCAGCAGAGGGGAGCGGACCGCATGCCGTCAAGCCCAGGGCAACACCTAGTCGGCCACCCGCGCAGCAGCCCCCCTGCTGCAGAGCCCCTGGCGGCACCGTGCCAACGCAGGCAGAACCCCATCAACCCTCTCCCCATCCCGCCCCCTCGGCTTTGTCGGCCCCCTCACTTGCTGATGAGTGCGGTGAAGTCTATGGCCTCTGCCCCTGTCTCACGCTCCAGCTTCTTGAGCTCCTCAGGCAGGCCGCCGGTGGCGGTGCCGGCGCTGAGGGCCGCGTTGTAGCGCTCCCTGGGGTGAGGTGGTGGTTGGGTGGGCGGGTGGTGAGCATGAAGGGGGGAGATAGCGTTGGTCGAGGGTAGCAGGGGTGTGGCCAGGTGGCGTGGAGGAGTGGTGAGGTCGGCAGGGTCAGGGAGGTCTGCGGCAGGGGGAGCAAGCGGCCGAATGAAACAGGAGCGCGGCCCAGAGGGGCCCTGTGTGGGCCCCTGGGCGGCAGGGCGCCCTTCCAGAAAGCCGGGTATCCGCGAGCACTGCCGCGCCAAGGATGCCCTGCCCAGGCTGCCCTCTGCGAGGACTACTGTTGTGCCCACGCAGCACGCCTCGGCCTGGCTTTGATCCCCAGATAATTGGGGCTGTTGTAGGCAGCCCTGCACCCACTTGAGGGCGTTGAGGCGCTCCTCCACTTTCCCCTTGACCGCCGGCGGCAGCTTGTTCCACGTCTGGCCCACCTGTTGGGGGAGGGGGGGGCACATGTGGGTGGGCTTTGATTGTTGCGGCCTGCAGCGAGTCAAGGTGCAAGACCCCACACCCGTGGGGCCAAGGGGGGGACCCCGCCTAGCAGGAAGGGTCCGCGGGCTGCGCCGCCCTCGTGTGCCTTGCGGGTGTCCCACAACGCCCGCCAAGCACCGCCCTGGCGCGCCACGCTGCGCCCCCCTGGTGGCCCACCAGTGTCATGTTGGCCAGGTCCCCGCGGTTGGAGGCCTTGAGGGCCGCCATGGTCAGGGTCGTGAACGCCTGGTGGGGGGCGAGGGGGAGGTGGGGGGCGCGAGCATGAATGGGGTGGTGCACGAACCAGTGGAGAGCGGCAGCAGGGTTGAGCCACGCAGCTGTGCAGTCTAAAACGCCACACTGTGGTATTTGGGCAGTTCCAACACGGCACTGGCCCCGTGCGCCACAGTCAGCAGCGCCCAGCCGCCCCGCACCATGTATGCACTGCGCACGGCCTTGGGCCCGCCGCCGCCCCCGGCGGCCTTGGGTGCCTTGACCCCCGCGAGCATGCGCTTGACAGCCGGCAGCTTCTTGGCCTGGGCTATGGCGCGGTCCACCTGACACGGGCCGCAGGGGTGAACAGGGGCCATGGAGGGGTGGGATGGAGGGATCCCGGGTGAGGTGCCTCCAGCGCCACCTGTAGCATTCGACGCCTTGCAGGGGTGCAGCGGGTGGCTTCCTGTCCGCACCAGTTGGGACGATGGAACACCGCCAACCCCGATGGGCCCCTGCTGCCACCCAACCGCTCACTCGCATTGCTGCATCTGCTGGAATTGTAGGCAATTGCTGCGCACACTTGGCACACTCATCCACCGACTTCCCACTCACGCAACCCATACTCCCCCCTTGTGTGAAACCCTGCAGCGGGTGTGTACCTCACGTCTCCGTCCCACACCCCCTGTATCGCCCATCCCCCCCCCTCACCTGCTCCTCGTTGAGAACGGCCGTGAGTGTGCTGCGCACCAGCTCAAACATGCCCTGAAGGCAGAGGATGGCGCCGCACAAAGGGTGCAGCGGGCAGCAAGGGCGGCAGGTGAGACCCGCAGGCGTGCACCTCCAGCTGCGCAGCTGCAGCCGTCGCCGCGTGCCCCTCCCACGCTTCACCACCCCGGTGAACTATCAGCTGCACGAAAAGTGCCGGGTCGCGCAGGCAAGCGCGGCCGGCGGGTGCGCCTGGGCGGGTCCGCCCTGTCGACACGGCCGCCCCCAACCCCCGCCCCCGCACCTCCATAATCGCGCTGGCGTTGGCCACATTGCGCGCGCGCTTCTTGGTGACCTTGCCTTCAACCGGCGCCATGGCGGCTGCTGCTGCTTTCAAGATTCTTTAATACGTTTGGAGCTGCCGCCTTGGTCGCTGCCGTCTAAGCCGCTCGTTGAGACGCGCTCTTCTGGGCCACTGAGCCGCGATTGGCTTCCCTGCAATCGCGGCAGGGCGGCGATTGGGCGAAAGCCCAGTCGAGAGGGAGACAGGGGGACGTGAGCGGAACGCCGGTGCCTCAAGGCGGGCTTGTGCCATGTGCGGTGCTTGCAGGACCGCCTCCGCGCCAGCCTTTGCTGCTTGTCCTCGCCCGGCGGCCGCAGCGCGTTTGGGACGTCGGCGAGGACGCCGTTGTTGTCATGCGCGCAGTGCCCAGACCCAATGCAGGCTGGCGTATACAACCTGCCGATATTTCCTTCGGCCAAATATCACAGCCGCCACGGCCGGCTGGCAAGCTCACCGAGCCTCGCAACAAGATCAGCTTGGCACTCGCACTACCAGTTGCTCGACCGTTTAGAATGCTCGGAATGCATGATCATAGACATTCATAATATGCACGAAGTGTCTTGATGTTCGACAAAGTTTCAAACTCGTCTTTCACAAGAAAAGACCGCCGGCAGGCACTCGTTGGCAGGGTCCGTGGCCAAGGACAGCCCCCATATAATGCTACCATAGGATGTTGTCGCATGCTGAATGGGGCACGACCAGCAACCTGGCCAGCCGGCCTCCAGGGGCGCCCCACACGGCTGCTGCAGCGGCAGCGGCAGTGGTGCCGCGCTTGGTACCGCTGCGGCCGGTGCTGCGGACCCCGCGATGGGCGTGGGTGCTAGAACGGCCGCGCCTGCCGCGCATCCTTGCCGCGACACAGGATGTGACAGCACCAGCCGGCCAAGGGGCCAGCCCTGGTCCTGGCATGGCTCCGCAGCAGGGCCGCCCACGAGGTATGAAGCCGGCCGCGGGCGCTGTAGCCGATCAGAACGGCAGCCACGCCATCAGCACCGTCAGGAACACCATCAGCAGCAGCAGCAACAGCAACGGCAGCAACAGCAGCAGCAGCAATGGCCAGGCAGCAGCGGACGCCGCGCGAGGACACGGCGAGAACGGGCACACTGACGCGCCTGCCGGCCCCGCAGGCGCCGCTGATGGCGCCGCCGCCGCAGCGGCCGGATCGCGCCTTGCCGACCGCCAGGCACGCCTGCGCCGCCTCCAGCGCCGCGCCGCGGCCGCAGCAGCGGCGGCAGCTGCAGCGCGGCGCCCTTCGGCCCGGGAGCCCCCGGACCTCGGGCCCATCCTCCATGGCGCCCCCTCGCTCCTGGAGCTCCCCCGTTCGCGCGCTGGCGCCGCAGCGGAGGCCGCAGGTAGTGTCGAGGTGTTGGCTGCGGCGGCCCCGCCCGCCGCCGCGGACCTGCAGGCCTGCTGGCGCGGCGCGCCCCTGGGGCCGCTCCCGGGCGGCGCGGAGGTGGCGCGCGACCGCGCCCTCACGGCCCGGATCGGCGCGGCGGTGTCGTGGGGCCAGGTGGAGGACGCGCTGCGGGACCACGGGCGGGCGCCCAACAAGCTGCACGTCGCGGCAGCGCTCTCGCGGCTGGCCCAGCTGCGGCTGTCAGGGGCGCCGGGCAGGGCGGCGGCCGAAGCTGCGGCGGGCAAGGCCGGCCTCGGCGGCGCCGCACCCACGGGCACCGTCACCAGCAACAGCGGCGGCGGGTGGGACGGCGCTGCCGCGGGCCGTCCGCCGCCCCTGGATGACCTGTGTGAGGGGCAGCAGGCCCTGGTGGAGGCCCTGGCCTCGCGGCTGGAGGGGGGCGGGTGGCGCGCCCTGGGGCCCATCGAGCTGGCTGCGGTGCTGACGGCCCTGGCGCGGCTGGACCAGCAGCTGGCGCCGCACCACGAGGAGGGCGCGCTCGCCGCGCTGGCGGCCGCCGCGGCGCAGCCCTCGCCGCGGCGGCGGCTGCGGCGCAGGGTGGTCACCTGCCTGTGGGCGCTCGCGCGGCTGTCTGTCACGCCGCCAGAGGGCCTGTTGCGGGCGGGCGTCCGCGTGAGCCTCGGCATCCGCGGCGGCGGCGCGGCAGGGCCCGCAGCGCCCAACGCCGGGCCGCCTGAGCCGCTCCCGCCCGAGGCGCTGGTCGCGCTGCTGTGGGCGCTCGGCCGCTGGCGCGCGCCGCTGGGCGCCGGGGAGGCGCAGGCACTGCAGGCGGCGGCGCGCGGCGCGGCGGCGACCCTTGGGCCTCGCGGCCTCGCGGTCACCGGCTGGGCGTTTGCACGGCTGCGGCTGCGGCCGTCTGTGGGCTGGGCGGAGGAGTGGGCGGCCGCCATGGCGGCGGGGGCGAGGTCAGCCAACGGCCATGACGTCGCTATGGCACTGTGGGCGGCGGCCAGCCTGCGGGATCCGGGGGAGTCTGCTGCACCGGGCTCAAGCGGCGGCGGCGGCGGCGGGACTCAGGGACGACCTCTCAGCACGCCAGCGATTGAGGCGGCGACAGCCAGCGCGGTGCGCGCAGAGGCGCCGCCTGAGGCCGCCGCCGCGTGGCGGCCGCCCCGCCAGCTGCTTGATGCACTGTCGCACCGCGCCGCCGCCGAAGCCGCAGCTGCCGCTGCGGCCGCTGCTGCCGCTGCTCCGCACGGCGGGGGTGCGGCTTCGACCGCGTCGGAGCTTGCAGTGTCGCTCTGGGCCCTCGGCCGCCTGCGCTTCCGCCCCCGGTCGAACGACCTGCACGCGCTCGCCTCCGGTGTCGCCGCCGCGGCGTCCGCCGGCCAGCTGGCCCCACAGGGCTACGCGATGGCCGCCTGCGCCCTCGCGCGGCTGGGCGCGACCCCGAGCGCCGCCTGGCTGGACGGCCTGCTGGGCCACGCGTACGAGGTGCTGCCCCTGTTTGGGCCCCGCGAGGCGGCCGGCCTGATGATGGGCCTGGGGGCGCTGCGCCACATCCCGTCGGAGCGCTGGATGCGCGTGTGGTGGTGGGACACCGCCGGGAAGTTGCCCGAGTTTGGGCCCCAGGAGCTGGCCCTCTGCCTGCGCGCGGCAGTGGGACTGGGGCAGGCGCCGCCGGCCGGCTGGCTGCGCGCGTGGCTGGCACGCAGCCTCGCTCTGCTGCGGGCGCGGCGGATGGGGGGGCCCGCGCTGCGCATGGCGCTGCCAGCGTTTGGCGCGCTGGAGCGTGCGCCGGGCGCTGAGTGGATGGCCGAGTTTTGGCGCCAGACGGGCGGCGAGGCAGGCCTAGCAAGCGTCAGCAGCATCAGCAGCAGCAGCAGCATCAACGGGGGCCGTGACAAAACAAGCAGCAGCAGCAGCAGCAGCAGCAGCAGCAGCAGCAGCAGCAGCAGCAGCAGCAGCAGCAGCAGCTTGCGCAGCAGGGGCGGCAGCAGCTCTATCAGCGTGGGCAACGGAGCCGTCGCGGCCTCGTCGTGCGACCTGGTCACGTGGGATGCATTCACCTGCGGCCGCGTGCTGTGGGCGCTGGCGCGGCTGGGCCAGAGCCCGCCGCCGTTGTGGGCGGCCGCGTTCCTGCGCCACACGCGGACGCTGCTGCCGTGCTGCCCGCCGCAGCGCGTGTCTGACATGGTCTGGGCGCTGGCGACGCTGGAGCTGAGCCCGCCGGATGCCTGGATGGACGCGTGCGCTGCGCGGCTGGCGGAGTGCGGCGCGCTCGAGGGGGCGCGCGGGTCTGCCGCAGAGCGTGCGGTGGCAAGGGGCCGGGGCCGCGGGGAGGATGGCCGTGGCGGTGCGGCGCCCGGGGCTCCAGGGCTGCCTCCGCGCCACCTGGCCCGGCTGCTGTGGGGCCTGGAGCGGCTGGACCCTGGGGGGCGCTGGGTGCCGCGGGACGGCCTGGTGCGGTGGCAAGAGCTGTGAGGGATGCATGCTGGGCTGCTGCGGCATTGTAACCTTGTATCCTGGTTGTGTGCAACCTAGCCCGTCAAACGACCGCAAATGAACCTGTCATCTGCAGTTTTTTCTTAGTAACGAGGCTCTTAGCTCCAGCAAGCTGTCAAGGCAGTCACATTCTAGCAGCCAGGATTGTGCCAACTCATGCACCTGGGGGGTAGCGCACCCCTGCCGTTTGGGACAGCCATGGACGCGCGTGACTACAGTACCAAACCGCAACCGACAAGCTCAACCTTGGAGGTGTTGTAGGGGCTGATCAAGAGCGGTGTGCTCGCATGCACACCCCTTGTTGACGCAGTCAAAACCCTTATTATATTACACTTTTCAGAAGCTTGTCTGTTGCGGTAGGCGCACCCATGATCACACAACGGCGGGTGTTCAGGTGTGGCACACCGCCATTTTCTTTCGCACCTGAAAAATCGCCTCACTGTCGCATGGGCGATAGGGCACGCATTCGTACCAACTCACTTTAGTGACAGCTTTATACCACGTATCATATGGCGGGGTCTGGGGGTTCGTTCCGCCTCGCATTGCATTGATCCAACTGCTCCGTCTCGTAGATATCAGATGCAAGTAGTTACAACAACCACCAAACATGTGAGCTGTCGTACTGACCTAGAGACGCCACCAAGCACGGCCCTTGATGCTTTGCCCGCCGATTGGCGCTGACGATGACGGGGCGCCGTCCAACGCATCCACCCTCTGACGTCGCAGACTTTTGTGCAGGGCATGCACGCGGGTTGTAGCATCCCCTTGCAGCCTGTAAAGGCTGCGAGCTTGCAGACAGCTCCTTGCTTGCACCCGTATGCATGGCTCAAAGCCAGGTGCGGTGCGTGCAGCATGCACGATTCAGGGTTTGCTTCGCGTGTTCTCGGGGATGTCTCATTGGAGCAGGCGTGCACCGCAAATGATGATGAACCTTCAAACGACCAGTCGCAGTGCCGGGAGCGCCGCAATAGCATTGTGCAAACACACACTTGAAGGCCTCCTCCGTCTGAAGCCCATTGTCGGGCTGGTGATCTTACACAAGCGCATGTATTACTTGAATGCACGCGGCGCTGGCCCGCACGATGCGACAGAAATATCAAACACCGCAGGTCGTCTGATGTCAGGGAATGGTGTTGCCCTGTGCTTGGTGCCGTTGCCCGCTCGTGTGGCGCCGTGGTCAAGTCCACACAAGTGCCCCCATGCATGCGACCTGTGTCTAGCTGCTAGGCCATTCACACAACCCCCTGACCGCGCTTGCTGCCGCGCGAAATAATATGAGTAAGCTCGACAATGCTGTCAGGGCCCTGTGATGCAACTTTAAGGCTTGCAATGTTGACCTAAGGCGTCAGCAGGTGAGGCATCAGCTAGCTGCAAGTCGTCACTCGGCCTGCCGCTGCTCATCCCGTCGTGCAGCTACATGCACTCTGTGCGTCTACCTGGCACTCCTTTCAGACGAGTGCTGCACTGACCAGTGAACGCACTGCCGGAGTTGTGTCTGATCATTTCAGCTCACACAAAACTCACTGCATGCAGGGATGCTGATGATGGGTGCGCTTGTTGCGTACTGACTCCAGGATCGCAGCGGTCTGCCACATGATGGATTGGCTGTGCAGATGCTGCCACCCAATACCTTGGCCACTGGTGACGATGTCTAAATGTGTAACAATTACTGTGAAGAGCAGCAACTCCCAACAACTGCTAGCCAACTGCCACGTGTTCACACACTGCGGCACATTCGCTTCAACACTTGCAGCAAACCCACAGCAGCATGGGTTGGGCAGGCTGCTTGCCATGCCCTGCAAAGCCAGATGGTTGGGCATGCATGTGGGGCAACGCTCTAGTGTGCTGAGCTGAAACCAGCACCGCCAGGACACGTGCATTTGAGGCGCGAAGCGCATGCCAGGTAGGGCGAGTCGCGCCACGACGGCCGTTGAGGGGTGTACAAGCAATGACAATTACTACAGCTCCGATTGTTGGTGAACAGCATCATGGTATGACGGTGGCGCCCTTCCGCGCGAAAATGCCTGCTTCAGCTCCAGATGTGTTCAGCTGCTGCTTGCTTATTGGGTGCCTTCCAAATCACGCCCCTGTGCCACCATGGTGCCAGGGCCACCGCTGGCCAGCTGTGAACCACAGCCAACAGGGTGATGAGAAGCCCTGCAGCCGTGCGAAAACTTGTCCCAACCAGAGGCAATCACTCCAGAAAATTCTTTGCACACTCACCGCCCCTCACAACTCGACGGTTCTCTGGTCACTCACTGTTGCGCTGTGCTGATGCCGCTATCTTGTTGCTGGAGACTTGTGCCACTTCCGGCTGCCACTGTCGGTTGGCTCACATCAAACCTCTCACCGAATGGACGGCCGCAGCAAATCATAATTGCGCGGCCATCCGCTGCTGGTTGCAGTGACCGTGTCGGTGCACCCTTCGCGCCCTCTCTTTCAAATGTTATACCGTAGCTCCCGTTCAGATGGGCCGAGGGCGGCTGCACTCAAGCTCAGGCGCGAACGTGCAAGCGCCGCGAGGGGTCTGCAGGCAGCCTCGTCACGCGTACATGTCGATGACGATGCGGCCGGTGTCGCCGCTGCTGGTCTGCGATTCGTAGGCTTGGCCGGCGGGCGTCGTAGGCGCAGCTGCCGGCTCTGTGGCAGGCTCCGTGGCCGGGGCGGTTGCCGCCTGGGGCACAACCACCGCC
>NW_014012781.1:11632-19797 GCF_000611645.1 Monoraphidium neglectum
TTGCCGCCTGGGGCACAACCACCGCCGGCGAGGGCGCGGCGGCCTGCTCCGCCGTCACTTCCCACGGCATGCGCACGTCCAGTGACACAGACAGCGCGCCGCCGCCCGCGGGCACGACGACGGCGCGGTCTGGGCCGGCCTCCCAGGTGGTTGTGCCGTCTGCTGCGCGCAGCGCGGCCTTGAACGCGTGCTCCCCAGGCGGCAGCCTGACCGCGACGCTCCACTGGTCGCCCTCGGCCCAGGCCATGTGGCGCGCGACGTCAGGGATCCAGCGGCCGAGCTCGGCGGCGGGGCCAACCAGCTTCCAGGCGTCACCCAGGTCGGCGCGGCGGCGCAGAGAGAACGTCACCTGGTGACGCCGGTTTCGACGGCAGGTGGAAAGGTTGATGCGGAGCGCCAGCCTGGCAGTGAGGTTGAAAAAGCTGAGGGGACCGCCCAGGGTAACACAGGCAACTGCGCGTAGTGCACGCCCACAGCATGCGCAGCACATCCAGCGCTGGCATGCGCCACCCGCCCCCCTTGGACTGGCGGGGTGCAGCTTTGGCAGGCAGCCCAGCCCAGATGCGGCTGGCCAGCAAGCCCATGTCGCCTGCCATCCCTCCCCCTGCGGATCCACCCTAGGTGACAACCCTTGCCTGGCTGGCACCTGCCCTTGTTTCCCCCCACCTCAGTCCATGTCGCTGACTCGCGCGCATAGGCGTCAACGGCGGCCTGGGCCTTGGCAGTCGCCGCCGCACGCAGCGCCTCCCCGGTGGGCGCGGCAGCCGCGGCGCGTACCGTCACCACGCGTGCGGCGCAGACACGGAGGGCACGCCCGGCACCCGCGGCGCTGCGGGCGCGAGTGGCTGCGGGGACGGGCAAGCGCAGAATGGAGTGGGGTGGCGCTGGCGTCTGCGTGTACAGCAACCACCAGAGACGGGGCGATGTGCTATGATGTGACGCCAGCTGATCGTCCTCGGCAACCACTTCAGGCGCTTTAAATGGGCCGCAGCGAACACACGGGCAGGCATCGCCGCTCGAGCGCCGCTGGCGGAGGGGAGCACTCCAGGTCGCTGACGGCCTTGCCAGCCCGCACTCCACGCCCACCGCTGCGCCATGTTCACTTCACGCATTCGCAGCACTCACTTGTAGCCGTTTTGGCCTGCATTGTGTCGCTTGCTGAGCTTTCGGTTGGTGACTTGCGCGATCACGGGTGCGCTAGGCGGCACAGGCGACAAGGAATACGTAGTGCTGCTGCAATCAAAGAGATCGATCCGATGCGCCTCTGACTCGGGGAGTTTCCAAAATCGGTGCGACGACCGTGAGTGTCACTCGGTCGAGAGTGTTCGAAGCCAAGCGATTCTTTGTGACCTGGGGCAAACTCCAGGCAACATGCTACAAGCGATGTTGTCGCGGCGCCCCTCGCAATAGGTGGGCCCTTCATCACATCAACCTGCCTCTCATCTCCAGCCGGGGGCGCCGCCGACTTCGTTGGCCCAGACTTTCAACGGTACTGGATGGCAACATGCCTGCTGTCAGGGCAAAACTCTTACTATGACACTTGACACCTTGCACATGACAGCGATGGGGCGATGTTCTATTGCGAGTGCCGCCTGACAGCTGCGTGCAGACAGGAACAATGAGTGCGTGCAGCTAATGGGCGGCATCCCAGGAGATACAAATGTCCCAGAAAGTGCAAGCAGCAGTGTGCCACGTGAACCACCACACTATTCGATGTACGTCACATGACGCTGCACAGGCTGATGCAGCCGCCCGCCACCTGGCCCCCCCCGTCGTCGCCGCCGTCCCCGAACCCGGCTGACGCGCGCAGCCCCAGCGCGGCGCGCCCCATCGCCACCTCAAACCCCGCCACCACCGGCTTGTGGTCGCTGCTGTACACTGTGGGAACAGAGTCGTAGTACGCCTGGCGCACCGCAAATGGCAGAGCGCGGCTGCTGTCCTCTGCCCCGCCGAGCCGCGGCAAGCCACTGCCGCCGTCGCTCGCAGGAGCGGAATCCGCGAGGCCCGCACCCGCCGCCGCGTCGCCGCGCGCCTTCCAGAGGATGCGGTCCGTCCAGGAGGGGGCGCGCTGCCGCGCGTAGCGTCCGCTGGGCCCGGGCTCAAACTTGAACGTCGGGGGGAAGGTGACGCGGCCCTCCTGGTAGCCCTGCGGGTGGGGAGGCGCACGCTGCTGGTGTTGCAGGATCGCTCGACGGCGTGCACGGCCCAGGTGCCTCAAGCGCCGCAACATCAGGACCAGTTGACCAAAATCTATTGTCAGGCAGTGTCGGCCTCCCCGCAGCGCCCAGCTGCGCTCTTTGCGCATCCTGCGCGCACCTCGAACACCGCCCCTCTCCGGCGCTGCAGCCCCAGCTGGTCGTTGGCGTGCAGCACCTCGGCCAGCGGTGACCTCAGCAGGTACGACACCACGCGGCCCCCACCATTGATCCGGTAGTTGAGGTCCTGTGAAGGTAGTGGGGCAGGAGAAGATGCACGGCATGGGTGCGGAATGTCGAAAGGTGTTTGGCACGCGGGGCTCTGGGGCGTGACGGCTGTGCCTGCGGTGCATGATGACGACAGCATGCGCCATGCCGCCACAAAATAGTGCTACACAACGACCTGGCTCATTCAAGTATAGGGTAAGGGAGCACCGCACTGCATAGTGCAGTGCAGTGGCGGCGATATGACCGCTGTAACCGCGTCTGGCATTGCGAGCTAAATAACCACAGAGATGCGCAGCCCGTGAAAGCACTGCTCTCTGTGACTTGGCTGCCGTGCGAAGCCGCTCACCCCCATCCAGAAGACTGCATCATGCTGTTCAGTGGCATCAGGGCCAGGGGGTATTGCGGGCCTGCGGGATGAAACGCGCGGAACAAGATCCCGCACATGCTAGGGAGTTGGAAGGGTTCAACGAGAGGTGACTGTGCAGTCAAACAGGAGTGCGTGGTGGGGTGATCAGTCACACAAACCTTGCAATTCAGATTTTCAGTCATGATTGTTGTAGTCCAGGGCAACGAGTTGCCGCATATGTGCCCCAAGCTGATGACAAGCACTCACCCCGCCAGCGCGCCAAAGGGCAGCAGAAACGACAACCGTGAGCGCGCCACCAAGCCGCCCGCATCAGACGCGCTCGAGGACCCGCCGCCGCTCGTTGACCGCGTGCTCGCGCCGCTGCTGGGCACCCCCGAATCACTCAGCCCCTGTGGCCCCGACCGCGCGCCCAATTCCCGCAGGTCCCTCGCGCTGCCGCCAGTTCGGCGGAGGGATGCTCCGAGGCCGTCCGCCCGATGAGACGCCCAGCTCCCGCTGGCGCCGCCGCCAAGCCCCCCTGGCAGCATGCTGGGGAAGCTGGCTGCGCGGGGCTGGAGGCCAAAGAGGTCGTCAGGGGCCGGGGCCACCCTGTTGCGCCGCCGGAGGGCAAAGAGGCCCCCGCCACTGCCAGCACTGCCGCCGCCGCCAATTGCTCTGCCGCCACTTGCAAGCCGCTTGAAGAGGCCGCCCCTCCCCCTGGCTGACGGCACGGAACCCTCCTGGGATCCGTGCTTGCCGCTGTCACCTTCCCCTTTTTGCTGCTGCTGCTGCTGCTGCTGCTGCTGCTGCTGCTGCTGCTGCTGCGCGTATGCCCCTGTCCCGGCTGCATTCGCCGCCGCCAGCGGTGCCTCGTCCCAAAACGAGCCCTGGCCCAGCCTGCTGCCCGCCGGTCCTTCACCACCAATGCCGCCTTCTACAGCCGCGCCCCAGGCCCCTCGGGCCGGCTGCCGCAGCCGCGTCGGCGACAGGCTGCCTCCTCCGCCGGGTGACAGCAGCGCCAGGTTCATCTCGCTGCCCACACGGAACATCCCGCCGCTGCTGCTCTCCCCGCCGCCCCCAGAAAAGCCGCTGCCGCGCCCTTCGCCCGTCATGCTTGCGCCACCTATGGGGATCGCGGCACCCGCCGCAGAGGCGGCGAGGCCGCCGCCTGCAAAGAGGCCTGTCCGTATACTGTGGTAGTCTGCATTGCGGCGCTCTACCTGCGTGCGTTTCAGGAGGATGATTGTGGGTCCAACATAGCGCCGCCAAGGCGGTGCAACAGTAATCTGGGACGGCATTACCACATCATTTGAAAACCTTCCTGACGCAATGCAGAGGTATTGCAGCTCCTCCAGTTGTCATGGGGAGGGCTGGTCATTCATGTGGGGAGGCCAGGCCCCATTGCTCACGCCACTTCTTGTCCCCGGCCCGGTGCTTGCCTGTCCATCGTGCGCGGCAAAGTGAGCCCCCACGAAGAGCAGGGACAGCTCCCCCAGCTGCAGGCTCAGCGCCACGCCGCCCTTGTTCCCAACGACACCGCCGATGCCTGTCGCCACGCTGCTCGCGCGCAGCCGCCGCACGTGGCGCCGCAGGGAGCGGCGGCCCCAGAGCGAGAGGCTGATGGCGCGCAGGGAGACGCTGCCCAGGCGGCAGTAGCGCGGCCCCAGGGCGTCACCCACCATGCGCTCCCAATCGGGCAGGCTGCACGACTCCTGCGGGACAGTCGGTAGGCGACCCAACAACGGTGTGGTGGGACAACAACGCTCGCCACACCTTGATTTCAGCTCGCCTAGGTGACCGGCAAGCAATGCCCAGCTGAAGCCATTTCTGGTGGCAGTCAGCCCTGAAAGATCCGGGCAAACGAACCGCATCAGCGTCCACAGGCCCCACAACCCCTGGGCACCGCCCCAAGCCCCCCAGCCTCACCTGAGTCGCGACTGCCACCAGGTCAGGCGCCCCCGTGCCGCCGCCCTCTGACCACCCCTGCACGCCAGCGGTGCCCGCGCCCTCCCCCTGCAGCTGCAGCTCCTGCTGAGAAGGGTCCAGCCCCAGCAGCGCCGGCGGCAGCGGCGTGGGCGGCTTGGCGCTGCTCATGTTGAAGCTCACACAGTGCAGCCGCAGCAGCTGCCCCGGGCCGCCCGCGCCCGCCTCCAGGCCGCTGAAGCTCATGCTCCCAGGGGAGTCGCAGCGCGGCAGCAGCAGAGGCGCCAGCAGGGGAGGAGGCACGACACTACAGCTGGCGCCACCGCCGCCGCCCATGCTGCTGGCGTCGCCCTCGGCAGGGCCCTCCCGCAGGGAGGCTGTCCTCGCCAGCCCGTAAGGTTGGGCGCTGCCGCTGCTGTTGGCGCTGCGTCCCGCACCCGCAGTCGCAAGAGCCAGGAGTGTCGCGGGGCCGCCAGAGGCCCGCGCCGCCAATGTGGCGCGCACACCGCCGCCGTCTGGCAACGGGCTGGGCCGCAGGCTGTCAAGGGGCTCGGCTTGCGGCGTGCATGCGGCGCTGTTGCTGCCGCTGTCCCATCCCGCTGTGTGTCTGCTGAGGCGCGAGCGAGCCAAGAATGCAGCTGCAGGTGGCTGAGGCTGCTGCACATTTTGCGGCTGCAGCGGGCTTGTGGCCTCCGCGCCAGGCTCAGCGCTCGCTCCTGCGCCGGATACGGGGGCTGGCGGCAGCGTGCGACCTGCAGGCGCCTCTGCACCACTGCTGATGCCGCTTTTGTCCTGTGGCGGCCCTGCTGGCCAGCTTGCTGTTGCTGCAGTCGTCCCGGGTGAAGCTGCAAGGTCGCCCTCCGCCGCTCCTCCCTCAGCTTCCATGCCGGCCAGTCGACGCCCGGGCTAGCCAGCTGCAGACCCGACGCATGCGCTCGCCGGTCGACGCCCACAGGCACAGTCACGGGGGCGGCATCATCCCTTCACATAGGCGGTGCTTCGCGCTCGACGCAGTTGTGTGCGGCCGCCCGCACACCATGATCAGCCGTGCATCATGCGCACATGCTGTCAAGGACTGAGCGGTGTCCTGCGACGGCGCGGCAACTGCTCAAGGCAGCCTCTGTCGTCGCCGTGCGGATGTTGATTAATAAGATTGTCTATCTCAAATGCCTCACGCACGTATAACTTGTTTTCGCAGAGCGCAGCACTGCTGGCGGAGACCAGGTTTGACAAGAAGTACGCGTTTGCCGCGAGTGTCCTCCAATAAGAAAGACACGAGATTGGCTGTAACGCGGGGCAGCTCGTGGCGGCAGTGCTGCCATTGAAGCAGTTTCACGCGCGCAGTCAGCACTGGCGCAGCTGCGCACCGCCCAGCCATGGCGAGGGCGATCCGCACAACCTGCGGCGGCGCCCACTGCGGGGAGTGCATAGCCTGCCTGGAGCACCGCAGCGCGCTTGCGCCGCTCAGTCCCCCGCCACTCAGCGAGTGGCGGCTTGCGGAGCTGGCGGCGCTCGCCGCGCGCCGCTCCCCCACAGCACCCGGGCCAGCCTCCTACGCGCCCTGCCTGCCGCCGTCGCGCGAGGGCGGGCACCACCGCCCCATGACAGCAGCGGACGGGCCCCGGCCTCTGACGGGCGGCGAGCCCAGCACGCGCGCGCGGGAGATGGCCGGGGCTGCAGCGGCGCTTGGGGCGTTTGGCTGCGGTCGACCAGGGCCAGGGCCGGGCGATGGCCGGGGTATGGTCTGCAAGGACAATTTGCTGCGGCGGGCCCGTTCGGCGGTGGTGAGCCCCACCGCAGGGATCAGGGTCTGCGTAAAGTCGGAAAGTTGGTGGTTTTGCAGTCGAGGAGCGTCTGTTGCAAAGTGTGTGCCTGTGCGGCCCTTGACCCTGACGCGCCTGGACGTATAGGTACAGTATGCGCTGTTGCCTCGTCATGTGCACCCAACTAACAAGCGCACCCGGTGGCAGCTCCAAGACACTCTATCAGCCACTTTAACGTCCTCTTTGCATCACGCCATTGCGCGCAGATTGGCTCGGAGCAGCGGGCCCCCAGGCCCCCTTCCTGTGCGCTCAGTGTATCGCGCGCCCTGCAGCTGCAGGGAGGGGCTCTCTTTAGTCTAGGGGCCCCGCCACCACGGTCTCCACCGCCCCACGCACAGCAGCAGCAGCAGCAGCAGCAGCAGCAGCAGCAGCAGCAGCAGCAGCAGCAGCAGCAGCAGCACCACCACCACCAGCAGCAGCAGCAGCACCCTCAGCAGCAGCAGCGGCAGCGGCAGCACCACTCAAGGGTGTGCGAGCACGACCAGCAGCAGGCACACCCTCTGCGCCAGCACCAGCAGCTCCAAGGCGGTGCGAGCCGGCTGGACGCGTCCCGGCACGTCGGCCGCCGCGTGCCTCCTAGCACATGGGCGCAAGCTGCGTGCCGTGGTCCTCACAGCCACGCGGTTGACTGCAGCATCACTCTGGCAGCGCCCGGGCCGGGGCTGAAGGCGGCTGCTGCAGCAGGGCTGCTGGGGTCGACGGATGAAGGCGGCGCGCGCGCTGCAGCGGTGGCAGCTGAGCTGGCGCAGCGGCGGCGGCTGTGGCAGCTTTGCAGTAACACGGGGGGGCTAGCGCAGGGCCGGCGGGCACATCATTAGTTGCGCCGCTACCTGGATGCAATCTGCTGCTAGTGTAGTGGGATTCTCCGGCTGTCTCGCACAGGGTTGGCCTCCGGCACAGGTCAAGCACTGGCACGCATCTGGAGCCGCTCACCAATCACACCCTCATTTCCCTGGGCTGTCTGGTGACCAACCACTGCTTCAGCTTGAATGCGGTTCAGCCAAAAGAGTAACAGTAAGGTTTTTGGACCATTTCACTGCTGCTGATGCTGCTGCTCATGGGATAGCCCCGCAGCCGCCGCGGGCGCCGCATAGTTCTCAGCCTCTCCAGACCCCTCCACTCTCTCCCGGGCGTCACCCGTCCCGGCCTCCACCGGCCCTGCCCCCTCTGGTCCCTCCTCGCTTGCACTCTCGCCCCCCGCCTCCTGCCCCGCGGCCCCAGCATCGGCGCCGCCGCCGCCGCCAAGCGCGAGCAGCGGGTCCACCCCGGGCTTGTAGGGCGCCCAGGCGCCGACGTGCGCGGGCTGCAGCGGGCCCGGCACCGCCCACCAGGCGCTGCTGCTGGCCTTGACGGGTGCGGAGCGCGGCATGGCCAGCAGCTCCTGCAGCGTGGTGGGGGCCTTGAGGCGCGTGGAGAAGAAGTTTGGGCCGATGGCCTTGCGGGCGTACACGATCCACACCTGAAGGGGGGGGCGCGGCAGAGGGGGTGTGAGGGGAGGGCGTTGAGGATGCAGTTGTTGGAGGATGTGAGAGTTCAGGATGTGCACACTAGGGGCGTGGGGTGGGGCAGGCGGCCAGCACGTAATGGTCAAAGGGGCTGGGTCTTGTTGCGTGGAAGAACCAAGGGGGAGGGGCTGGGGAAGGGCTGGAC
>NW_014012780.1:0-9505 GCF_000611645.1 Monoraphidium neglectum
GGGCTGTGGGCACAGCAGGCCCCAGCGCGGCGCGGCCCGTTGCTGCGCGCGTCCGCTCGCGGCGCGCACGTCCACCCCGCGACTAGCACGCCGTATGCATGCCCCGGCCGCCCAGACGCCTGCCGGCGCCGGCCGCCCCCGCGTCCACCTCCTGAAAACCGCTGCGAGCGCCTGCCCTGCGGTGTCGGTCCCGTGCGGCGCGCGGCCCGGAAGGCGTGCGGTTGGGGCGCACCTCGAGACGAGGGGGGCGAAGGCCTTGGCGTAGATGGATGATGCCAGCTTGGTGGAGGGGTGCCAGAGGGCGACAAGGAAGCCCAGCTTGGCGATGTAGTAGAAAGGCAGCCTGGGGGGGTTGTGCATGGGGTGAAGGCGCTCTTGTTGGTGCACGTGCAAAGGAGTTTGGCAGGGGATGAGGCCAGGGCCGCTGCCGCGACGCACGAGGGTTACGCTTGGCAGGGGGGAGGGGGTTTGCGCACCAGCAGAGGAGGAAGTCGACCAGCCACTGCGACAGGATGAATACCGCGAAGATCACCCTGCGGGGGGCGGCGAGGGGGCGGCGGCGGCGCCGGCGGCGGCCGAGGGCCGATGGCATGCTGGGCCAGGGCCGGGGCGCAGCGGTGCGCTGCGAATGGCGCCGCGGGGCCGGCGAGGCAGTCAAGACATTGATCAACGTGCCCTATGGGTGGCAAGACCATAGGTCGCGCGGGCGGTGAAAGCATGAGGGGCTGTGCGGGATGGGAGCTGCTGGCTCGCCGGGGCCGCCAGCTCACCAGTACTGTGCCCACTCCCGCACGTCCTCGCCGCCCTTCTTCTCTACGGCCTTGAAGGTGCTGTACGCCGGGATGGCATATGCAAAGGATCCGCTGCATGGCAGGGAGGGTAAGGTCGCGCGACGCCGCACGCATGGCGACGTGAGTGCAAGTGCGCGCGCTCACTGCTTCGGCAGGCGGGGTGCTGGGCACGCCGGGCAGGTGGGCTAGGCGGTCGTGCAGCGCCGATCGGTCGCCATGTGCAGCAAGCGGCCACCAAACTTGAACACTGCATGCCTCTAAAATGCCAACCACATCCGACGTTGGGGCCGAGCTTTGTGCACGCGGAGAGTGAATGTGTTGGCCACATCATCGCCCGGCGTGATCGCGACGACCGGCCAAATGACGGCATGCCACTGAGTCTATCAAACACACGACAGTGCGCCTGTGCCCACGCCGTCCCGTGTCCCGCGCAGGTTAGGGCCATCAGCACCCCGCGCCAACTAGCAACCGCGCTCACAAGAGAATGGTGTAGAACAGGGAGAACGTCGCCGCGATAGCCATCTTTCAAGCTGTGCTGAGCTGCGCTGGGCAGGGACGATCTGTTGCTGGTTGAACGATTCAAGCGGGCCTGATCGAGTGCGTGAGAGAGCCGTGCAATTAGAGTGAACTGCGCATCTGTGTAAATGCTCAACGCGCACTGGCCGGCTGCAATCAAGTGCGCGTTTACCGTCATCAGCGCTCACTCAAGTGCCAACTACCGATTTAGGTGCTAGACGCGCACGCTTCACAACCTGAAATCACTCAAATGACCATGTTTCTGTAGAGCGCTTCGGTCACTTGAACCTTTGACTGTGGCGCCGACCTGCAGTGTGTGCCGCTTGCGGCAGGAGCCCTGTGGTGTCCTGCAGCCCCACGTCTGGAACACGAAAGAGGGACCGCAGCACGGCCTACCATTGGCACCCCGCCTGCACCACAACCAAGTCACGCCGCCGTTGATGCGCCTCGCACCCACCCAGCGAGCCTTCGGGCGGCTGGCCTGCCGCCCCCTCATTCGACCGGACGCCACAATTACACGCGCCGCCGCCACCGGTGGCGGCGGAGGGTCCGTCGCGGCCACCTCCACCGCCGCCCTCAAAGCGGAGATCGTGGCAGCCATTTCAGTCGGGGCGCCGCTTTACAACCGCGGGCGCCCCGCCGACTGCTACTCAGTGTACAGGGGCGCCGCGCAGCGGCTGGCGGCCAGCCCCGAGACCCCTCCTCCTGCCGCAGAGCTCCTCAGGCGAGCGGATCCGGGGCCCGGGACCAGCGGGCGCGGGTGACCATCAACTTCCGCGCTCCCACTGCTGCACGCCATGCCATGCCCCGGACGGCCTGCCTTGCGCCAGGACATGCCTAGAACGCTCGTTGCCCGCCTGCCCCCTCTCCCCGCCAGGGCTGCCCTGATTCAGGCGGCCGACAGGCCTGACCCGCCCGCCGCGGCGTGGGACCTGAGGCGCGCGTTTGACGTCATTATGGGTGCGCCGGTGCCCGCGCGTCTGTGACAGCGGCGGCCCGGGCCTCGCTGACACTGGCAGGCAGGCGCGACCGCAGCCGCATGCGGGGCTGCGGGCGAGGCGTCAGGGCGCCGCTTGTTTGTGACTGATTGGTGGCGCAGCGGGGCCCCGCCCCCCACACAGCAAGCACGAGGCCGCTCCCTATACCTGGCCGCCCACGCCGCCCTCGAACCCTGCCACGGCTGCACCGCCCGGGTCAATTGCACAGAGGGACGCCTGGACGCGGCGTCGCAGATTGGCGGTCTGGATGATCCCGTTCCCGAAGGCGCTACGGACTGTTTCCCGGTCCTGGACTGCTCCGACGGCCTGCCACAGGACGTTCCGCGGTGGCAGGTGCGCGTGCGCCCGCGAGAGGCAGATCAAACGTGTTTCTGGTTCCTTGACAGCTGGGGGCGATGCGCTCCAGCAACGGAAGCGCCGAGGGCTGCCTCAGGGCAGGGGGATGGCAGCCCCTGGCTCGCAGCTGAGGGAGACGGAGGCCTCTGGCACTGATTGGAATGGCATTACAAGCAAGCGTGGCTAATGGCCGTTGCGCACGAGCTCGCGTGCTGTTGGCTGATGGGACGGCGTGCAATATGGTGACACGCCGCAGGCGTTGGACGACGCCGTGATGGGCGGCGCCAGCAGCAGCGGCATCACATACGACCCGGAGGCGAAAGCCATCGTTTTCGGCGGTGAGTTGGGGCGGGGGCGGGCCGCGGCTGGGGCCCAAAACACCACAAGGGGTGGCAGGGGGCCTTTGATCTGATCACAAGAGCAGCTGCAGTCTTGGACCCATCCATGGCGCATGCTGGCATGTTGTTGTACCAGAAAATATGCGCCTGCGTGACACGGCAGCGTGTGGCTTCCCATCCACCTTGATAGGCAACGTGACTTCGGCGTTTAACGGCGGGTTTGCCAGCGTGCGCTCGCTGCCCTGGGCGGGCTGGGCGGAGCTCAGGCGCGGGGCCGGCGTGCGGCTGTTAGTGCGCGGGGACGGGCGGACGTACAAGCTAAATGTCAAGGTGGGTGGCCGTGCATCGAGGTGGGGGGGCGGGGGTATTGGCGGCATGACTGTGGCCGTGTCAAGCTGGGCGCCTGCCGATGCTGGAGGTCAGCCGTCGCCGCTGCTGCGGCGGGAACTCGTCGGCGTCCGCTGCCACCGCAGCGCTCTGCCGCTGCTCAACGGCTCTGCCGCTGGCCGCGGCCTATGACTGACAACCCAACCAGATGACGCAGGTGCCATGCGCAGCGATGCGAAGCACCGGATGACCCCAGATGCTGTGTCATGACGCTGTATTTCCTCGTCCCGACTCTGCAGGCTGACGACACGTGGGACGGCGTCGCATACCAGGCCGACTTCGAAACCACCCCGCAGCCCCCTGGCGCATGGCAGACAATCGACATCCCCTTCTCGGAATTCCTCCCAAACCTGCGGGGCCGCGTCGTGGGCGGGCAGCCGCCGCTGACGGGGGGCCGCGTGCGGCAGGTCGGATTCATGGTCTCAAAATTCGCCGCGTCGGGCGGCGTCCTGCCGGGCTTCAGGGAGGGCGGCTTCTCGCTGGCGGTGCGCGCGGTGCTGGGGCTGCCGGCGGGGCCGCGGTGAAGGCGCACAGCCCCAACGCACTGTGTGCAATTGGCGTGTAACCTTTTCCCAAGTTGATCAACCGGCGATGTGAAGCGTTGGAATCGACAGTCAGGGGTGCTGGGTGGCGGGGCGTAACCCTGGGGTTTGAATGCAAACGCATCGGAGCTGCAGGGGGACCGCTTGGATGGGGGACGCCAGGTTTTTAGTAGTTAATGTGCCGTGTCGGGCGACTTGTCAGGGCGGGCCGGGTTTCGCGGAGCGCGATACGCAGCACTCGTGGGTCACGAGCACATGCGGCCAGGGGGTTTGTATGGGCGGCGCATGGTGAGGTCTGAGGGGTGGTGCGGGGGGCGTCTCGGGCCGTCATATGTCAGGCGATAGCGGGGCGGCAATACACAATCGCGTCGCTCGAAACGAAGGCGACCGGTAGGTCGCGGCGCGGCAACAATTGCGGGGTGCACAACGTTCCCTTCATGTTGCTCTACAGAATAACCAGCTATTGAGTGGTTGTGACCACTGCCGAATCAGATACGTCACCTGGCTGGAAACTTCCCGCATTTTCGGTTTTGCACAGACGACACTCAACAGCGTGTCCTCAGCCACCCTGTCCGAGCCTGCCGCCGCAGTGCAGTTCGCCGTCCCATGTCCGAGCTGTCCAGTTGGGCAAGCACCCCTCCATCCCATGCGTTGTGTAGTTGAGGGCGGCCAAAATATGATGGCCGAGTGCTTCAGTACCTGTTGTGCGCAGGCTCTGCGTGATCCTGTCAAAGATGCCCTAGCAGGGTGCAGCACAAGCAGTGGGAGGGCTGGGCGATCGTTGCGCCGGCAGCGGACGCCGGGGTAATTCAGCCTCCCAGGGGGTTCAATTGTGTTATAATAGCATTAGCGTGCAGGTTGTGTAGTGGTACAAGTAATAGTACGGTAACCCTTATGATCGCGGCGCCAAGAGATTATGGGTGTCGAGGGACGCGGGGCTCGTGAGCACAGGTATGATCCTTGCATGAGCGTCACGAAACATGCGCATTAACCGGACCGTGTGCCTGCTATGCAGCAGCGAGCCGGGTTTCAAATTGGTGCGCCACAGGCGGCGCGTTGTGCGCGCCATCGCCACAAGAGCACACGGGCTCCCAATTCAAGTCCCCTCAAACATGTGTCGCACGCTGGTGGTGTAGCAGCTGCCCAGCAAGGAATCATCCTCAGCAGGGTGCGGCAGCCGCCTGCGCTGATGTGATCTCTTCGTCACGCCCACGCAGCGAGCACGGCGCAATGGCGCCCGCCACGCCGTCTGGCTGGGAGGAGTCCGCCCGCGCGGCCCGCCAGCTCGCGCAGATGGCGATACCCTTGTGGGCCCAGAACTTTGCGCAGGTGCGGCACCGCGCGGCTCGGGCGCGCGCCCTCGGCGGTGGGCGCGCCCGGCTGGGGCAAGAAGGCACCCGTGTCGAATCTTCCCAAGCGCCTGCTGCTGTCCCGAAGCATGTCGATTCAACGGCGATTGCATGCCTTGGATCCAAGCTTGCCTTTGACGTCTCAGTTGCCCTTACATCCTTATCATATCAGATTCTCCTGGGCCTCATCGCCATCGCATTCGTGGGCCACATGAACGACCCCCTCGCGCTCTCGCAAGTGGTGCTGGCCACGTCACTATTCAACGTCACCGGCGCGGTGGGTTGCGGGGGAAGCTGCCCTGCAGCTGCACGGGCTGGTCCGTCTTGGGGAAAGGCCTCAGGCTTGAGGCCTCCCATTCCTACGCCAAAAGGCACTGTTGCAGCCGACAGATGGGCTCTGCAGGCACGCGACCTGCAGTTGGGCCCCATGGCCCGCCAGCCGTGCGGTCCAGGGTGCCTGTCGCAAATGACACGAGTTGGTGCTGGCATCAGCCTGCAGCGTCAGCGGCGGTCACAGCGAGGCGAGCCCAGAAAATTGAGGGGCAACCGCGGCTGAGCCCGGCACCGCAGCGGCGCTCCTCCCGGTCGCAGCCTCACCCCACACAGCTATCGCTCCCCTTGCCGCGCCTGCCCCCCAATGTGCCCCCTCCGCCCCTAACCCCAGAGCATCATATCAGGCCTGAGCGCCGGCATGGAGACGTTCTGCGGCCAGGGCATGGGCGCGGGTGAGGCCTTGGGCGCGCCTCCAAAGGGTGCAGCTGCCGGCCTGCGGCTCGGCAACACGTGGTCCAGCTGGGTACGTGCGGCTGCGACGCGCAGCGGCCGGCGCCGCATGCCCATTCCCTCCTGGCCCACGAGCAACCGCCCCACCCCTGCGCCCCACACCTTGCCTCCGTCTCTGCTTCCCGTTAAAACGCGTCCGTGCGACAGGCAACCACGCGATGCTGGGCACCGTGCTGCAGCGCGCGGTGGCGATCTGCCTGCTGGTCTGCGCGCCCGTCACGCTGCTCTGGGCCAACGCGGGGCCCATCATCCTGCGGCTCGGCCAGCCGCAGGCGATCGCGGCGGGTGCTGCCAGGTACCTTTTGCAGGTGTCGCCCTGCATATACATGCTGGCCATTAGCGAGTGCCTCAAGAGGTGAGCGCACGGGCGCGCTCGGCTGGCGTTTGGGAGGGGTTGGGGGCAAGGGCAAGGGCTCGGCATCGCGGCCGCCGGTGGGGACCTGGGAGCGGCGTGCGTCACCTGGTGCCTGCCCTGCTGATTACGCGCCCGGGCTGCCCCGCGGGTGGATAGTCAATCAACATTGGTCATACGCCCAGCCTGCAACTGATCTGGGGGCCTGTGAGGGGTGAGTCCTGGGGAAGGCTTGGCATTGTTGTCGAGGGCCGTTCCGTCACCCCCTGCCCCCTCTGTCGCCCCCGCCGCAGGTACCTCCTAGCTCAAAGGGTTGTGGTGCCTGGCACGGTCATCACCGCCGTCACGACCCTCTGCGCGCCCGTCTTCTACTGGCTGACCATCTACAAGTGAGCGCGCCCAGCGCCCAGCGCCCAGCGCCTGGCACGCGGCGCCCAGCGCCCGGAGTGCGGGTGGCCCTGCGGCCGCCCCTCATTGCAGCAGTCCCTGCACCTCGCGAGACGGCGCCGGCGCAATCCGAGGAGCCCGCGACCACCGCCTCAGCGCGCGTCGACACCTCCATCACCTCAGCCTCACAGAATCACCCATGACACTGCCAACTCAGCAGCACATCCCTCCCACCCACACACCTCCCAGAATGAAGCTCGGCCTCGATGGCGCCGCGGCCGGCTTTGTGCTGTGCACCTTCACCTCCACCTCCCTCATGATCGCCTACACCGCCGCCCGCGACGCGCGGCGCCGCCGCCGGCCGGACGCGACCTGGACCGGGCTGACCTCGGACGCGTTCCGAGGTTGGGGGCAGTACCTCGGGCTGGCGGTGCCCGCCATGGTGGCCGTCTGCTCGGAGTGGTGGACGTACGAGGTGGGCTGGGGGCGCGCTTTTTGAGGGTGACCTGGGGTCTAGGTTGTGTGACTCCGCGCGATCTTCCAGGGGTTTAGGTTGTGTGACTCGGCGCGCTTTTCGAGGGTGGGGTGGCCTGGGATGCGGAGTGGGGGGCAGCAAACGGACGCCGGATGGACGCTTGCGGCTAATACAACGCCAGCCCGGCATGCATGCCGGGCTTGAACGTCGGGGCACTGGATGCGGACGTATGGGATGGGCCCTGAAAGCACAGGCGCTTCTTGAATGGCAGGCGTGGCTGGGCACGGGGCCAGTGGGCGGGGGCGGGTGCATCTGCAGCTTGCTGGAAAGATGTCTCGACGCGCCTGCAATGCAACTGCACGCGTGAGCCAAGGCCGTGTGTGGGTCACGCATCACCCCTTGTGCGGCCGCGCCGCCCGCTGGTCACTGCTCCGGCTGTCCTGTTGTTCGGGGTTTGACCTCGCCCACTCGAGCCTCATGCCGCCCTCTGACACCCTCTTCGCTGCACTGCATGCTGTCAATCCAACATCCACAGGTTGTGATCTTCATGGCAGGTGCGCCTGTAGCCAAAGGGCCACGCTCAGCATCTGACCCAGCCGCCGTGCCCCTGTGCCCTTCACCCCCATCGAGCGGCAGCATGGCCGCCACACCTTGCTTTTTGGGGCGCATGAGCCACACATCTGATTTGAGCAGGGGGCACTTGCTCAGCCGTGTTTGGTCCTGATGTTGCTCCTTGCATTCTCCATTTCGCAGGCTTGCTACCCAATGCGGAGGTCGCCGTGGGTGTGATGGGGCTTGCATTCCAGGTACATGCACGCTCATACGCCTGCACGCTCGCGCGTCAAAAGGGGGCATGGACGGTGTGTGGGTTTTGCGTGTGTATGAGGTCAGCTAAGGGCGGCAGTAGCCGCGCGACCAGCAGCCCAGGCAGCACGCCGGAACGGGCGTCTCTGGAGCCTCCCGGCGCATCTTTACCGGCGTGGTTGTGGCCATTCCTCACCCCCATCGCCCGCCTAGACCCACAGTTGCTCGCTCACCCACTCGCACGGCCACGCGCCCCCCCCCCCCCACGCAGGTGTCTGCGGTGGCCTACATGTCGGCGATGGCGCTGTCCGCCGCCGCAAACACGCGCGTCGCGAACGAGCTCGGCGCCGGCAACGCGCGCTCTGCGCGCGCGAGCTGCTGGGTGGCGGCCGCTGCGGTGGTGCTGCTGCAGTCGGCGCAGTCGGGGGCGTGCTTCTTGGCGCGGCGGCAGGTGATAGGTCTGCTGAGCAGCAACGAACAGGTGGAGGCTCTGGCTCTCATCGTAATGCCGGTGCTGGTGGTAACGTTTATAGGTGAGTGTGGCTTCCTCCAATACCCTATTGGGCTCACGCTGGGGTGTGTTTGCATGCCATGAGGTTAAGTGGAGGATTGGTGAGTGTGTGAGGGGCGTCAGCGGCGCAACGCATGCTCCGACATCTGGCGAGAGGTTCAATCTTGCTGGCAGCTTTTGCTCACACACGCCTGCATGTGCGCACTTGCACGCTTCCACTGCAGGCGTTGGAAAAAGCGCGTCGTGCTTGCGCACGCGCGCACACACACACACACACACACACACACACACACACATACTCGCGGACACATGCTCCGGGAACTCACGTATCCCCCACACCTAAAAACACCCCTCCCCACCCCCACCCCCTTCAGGCGACGGCACCAACGCCGTCCTGCAGGGCGTGCTCCGCGGCGCCGGCCGCCAGGCCCTGGGGGCCGCCATGAACGTCATCGGCTACTGGGCTTTCGGCGTCCCCTTGGCCGTGCTCCTCGGGTTCCATCTGCACCTCGGGGTTTTAGGGTTCTGGGTCGCCCTGCTGGCGACGACCTCGGGGCAGGCGCTCGTGCAGGCGGCCGTGCTGTCGCGGATAGACTGGGCCGCGGAGGTGTCGCGCGCGGCGGCGCTGGCCGCGGCCCCCGAGGACGCGGCGGGCGCGACGAACGGCGGCGGCGGCGGCGGCGCAGCGGCGCGGAGCAAGGCGGCCGCGGCGGATGTGGCGGCGGCGGAGGCGGCGGCGGCGGCCCTGCCGGAAGACGAGCGGCCGCTGCTCCTGGACACGTCGCGGTCGCGGTCTGTGTCGGAGCACGGCAGCGCGAGCTTCGGGCCGCGGCTCAGCATCGACCTGGTCGCCCTCGCCGGCACGCCGCCCGCGCCCCGCCGGGCGCCCCTCCCGCCGGGCCCCCGCAGGGTGTCTAGCAGCACGGGCGGCGGCGG
>NW_014012780.1:9981-16610 GCF_000611645.1 Monoraphidium neglectum
GGCCCCCGCAGGGTGTCTAGCAGCACGGGCGGCGGCGGGCCGCCGGCGGCGCCGGCGGCGACGTGGACCCTGGAAGAGGCTGAGGAGGGGCTGAGCCGCGGCGTCGCCGACGGCGGCGCACTCGCTGCTGATGCTGCTGGCGGCGGGCGCAGGCGCGTCGGCGGGGCCCTCGAGCGCCGCGATGGCGCGGGGGGCGGCGGTGGCAAGCGGCGAGCCATGGGCCCGGCTGATGACGACGTCAGTGACGGCTGCGGCGGTGATGTCACGGGGCAAAGAGACGCCCAGGCACGCGGCGGCGCCCACGCCAAGCTGCTGCCAGACGAGCGGTAGGCGCGGATTCGTAGCCCCGTCATGCCTCCCACGCGTTCGATTGGCGCTGGGGCCGCGCCCGGGTGCGCCCTTGACCGCTGCATGCGCTCTCTCACGGGGGGCGGAGGTTGTCACATTATCACAGGTGCTGCCGAGGCGCTGAAAGACGCGCTTTGCAAGTGGTTCTTGCCCCAAGTGCCGCGCCAGATCAGGGCGCCAGCATGTGGGGCTATGTCGTGGCGCGGCCCTATGGGCCCGAGTTGGGTGCCCTTGCCTTCTTTGACTCATGTTGGTGGCACCGCGCCGTCAGCCGAGCGCACAAGAGTTGCTGTCAGTATAAAAGTGTGTCCTTATGTGGGCCACATTGATGCAACTTGAATTCCATTGTTGAGGTCACTGTGCCATTTTTGCTGCTGCGGCGCGTGCACGCCGCCTTCTAGGAGGTTGTAACCCAGCGTCCTGCTGCATTTTGGCACTATTGTGCAGGCAACAGCAGGTGCCGCATGGTCTCCAAGGCGTCA
Organism: Monoraphidium neglectum; assembly: GCF_000611645.1. Taxonomy (NCBI): domain Eukaryota; kingdom Viridiplantae; phylum Chlorophyta; class Chlorophyceae; order Sphaeropleales; family Selenastraceae; genus Monoraphidium; species Monoraphidium neglectum. The sequence goes on from NW_014012780.1 coordinate 10,812, forward strand.
CTCAGCGCTTTTCAGGGATTCACACAGCCTCTGCAGATCTGTTCAGCCGATGTGGCGGGCACGGTTGCCGGATCGGCCGGCGGGGTGGGGTCTGCAGGCTGCTATTAACACTGCAAGCACGCAGTTCGTGCAAGACAAACAGTGCTTGGCTTTGCCTAGAGCCGGCGACTCGTCTTGTGATGTGATTGCGCTGGCGCGAGCTGCATCGGTTTGATGCTAGGGCGGCTTCTGCCCGATTCGTGGGCAACGTCGTGCAGGGAGGCGTTGACAGGGTGCTTGAACCTCGCTTACCAAGTGGCATTCAAAGCTTATTGAACAACTTCAGAGGGGCAGGGGCGCTTGCAGGCGTCCAGCTGGCATGGAGTGATGGTTGGCAGCGCTTGCTGTAATGTGACAAGCCAATAGGTGTCGCTAGCGTGCTCGGGAAGGGCTCTACGGCCTTATATACCCGATATAGTCAGGCTCGAGGATGAGCATGGGCTAGGTGGGGGCGAGTGTCACGGATATATAGGGCCGTAGAGCGCTTCGCGAGCACGCTAGCGGCTTGTCTTGTTACACTTGCCACGTCATCACACAGTTGGCCAGCCCGCGCCATGAATCCCGTGGAAGGTCCGCATCGGGCCATTGCGGCGCACGCTGTTTTGATCGCTGTTTAAAGATCCGCAAGCCACATTGACATCCATCATCTCAAGGAGGTGTGAAATCGGGTGCGAACATAAAATGCGCTGAACAGAAGGGGTTGCCGGGCATTTCGAGACGCTAGTGCGGTAATGATTCAGGCTGATGCCGTATTGATCGTTGTTCCAATCGCTTTCTAGATTGCACGCAGTACTGTAGGATTTCGCGGTGGTCTGGCGGTTCAATCTCCTGTCCTAAGAAGGCCCTAGCCATAGGAACGCAGTTCGCGCCCTCTCAAATGGTCGCTCCAAGCCCTTTTGCGTGCTTTGTTGAGCAGCCGCTCGCCGACGAGCGCCGTGGCGGGCACGGGCCCTCACACGACCGCCGTGCGTGCTGCCTGGCACCTAGCAGTCAAGCAGGTCAGAAGAACACCGGCCCCGCGTTCAGCCGGCGCGTGCGGCTGCAGCTGGTGGAATGGACCGTGCTGGATGAGACCTGGGAGCCGCTGTGCGAGGTGAGCGCACGGCCATGCCAGTATGCTCGCCACGGGCACTGACGCAGCGCCTAGGGCTTGCGCTCACGTCAGGGCCACCACATTTCCTCTCCCTTTCCCTTCACTTTGTTCTGGCCCCCTCCCTCGTCCTCGCCCTCGCCCTTGACCCCCCTCCCAAGCCAATACGCCCAGACTTGAGGCCGCTTGCAGTCCCACACCACTCGCCGCCTCTCCTCACCCCCAGGGACGCAGCTCTGGCGAAACCCCCACAACCCTTGGTGCCTGTGCCGACCCCAGGCGTGCACTCAGCAACACGAGCACCGGCTTCAGCGACAGCAGCAGCGGCGGCAGCAGCAGCAGCAACGCGCGGCGGAGGCAATATCGGCAGCAGCAGCAGCAGCTGCAGCAGCACCAGCGGCAGCAGCTGTCTGCAGCGGTAGTGGCGCGCCTGTCGTGCGCCTCCGAGCCTTGGATTTCGAGATGCTCATCTTGGCTGGATTCTGCAGAGGATGACGCGGTGAGACGAGCGGCCGGAAAAATGAAAGCGCGGGCCAACGGATTGTTCTGCAGCGCTCCCGCGCGCCACGCTGGCCCGCCCCACAGGGCGCAGGCCATGCCTGTCGCACCCTACACAGCCCTGGGGCTCCAGGCAGGTGTTGCGCACTCACACGTCAACTCTGCCACCACCTGGTGTTCTGGCATCCCCCACCTTCCATGCAGCTGCACTGTGCGGCTGCGGCGACGCCGCGGCCCGCGGTCAAGGCGACCCTCGCGGCCCCTTCGCAGCTCCGGCTGCCGCGGATTGTGCCCATCGTGGTGCCCCTCTACCGCTGCTTTGATGGCGACGTTCCCAGCCGCAGCGAGCGCGGCGCTTGAGGAGCTACAGAAGCCTGGCGCGCCGGTGTGGGCGATTGGTGCACGCCAAGCCTTGGAAATCTGACCAGGCCTCGATCTGCTGCCCGCAGCACACGCGCGCAGCGAGCAAATGGCGAGAGCAGTTGGAGCCCGCGCAGCGCGCGTGGCGCGGTACCCCACAGGGTGGCTTCACACTGCAGACCAACCCTGGAGTCCACCGCGCGGCGAGCCTTTGGCCTTTGGTTCTGGCAGTTGCGGATGGACGGCGCGCAGCTCTCCCGGGCTGATTCAAAAACCGCCCCTAAAGTTCGCGCGTCTCTCAGCCAATTACAGTACGAGCCGACCCTTCAGTCTTCTCCCAAAAGTATGAATTGCCCTTCGACTCGCCTTTACTTCCTGCTGATGAATTTGTTTGGTTTGGTTCATCTCTCATACACCTTTGCTACGTCTACCCCTAAACACCGTGTGTACACCACTTATGAACTGCACCGCACCACGCCGCAGCAGTTGCTGCCTCCGTTGGTTGGTTTGTCGATTGCTTGAGCGAACCCCTGAAGTGAAGCGTTGCTGCCTGCCAGCGCGCCGCTGCCACTGCGGTCAGCACCCCTGGCAGCCCCGGGTACACCATCGACCCTCGCGCGCGCAACGAGCAGCGCGCAGCTCCCCTCGCTGCCACGGAGCTCTCGTGGCCGCTTGCGCCAGCGGCGCTGCTGTCCTCACCCCGGACCGCTGCGCGTGCTGCAGGCGATGCGCTGCTGCGGGCAGCACCTCGAGCATTTGCTTCAGCAATTTGTGCCAAGGGCGGCTGTTTCACCCGGCCCCGCTTTTTATCTCACTGTCCCCCTTCCTCATGCGCACTCGTAAGCCATGCACACGTTCGAGCTGCGGCACAAAAACCCGCACACACGAGCCCTGTTTCTGCATCCACCTGCGTTTCGTCGTTGACACCCCCAATCCTCGCGGGAAACTCATTTCCGCGCTGCGCTGCATGTTGCAGCCTCGTTACGCACCAGTCCCTTCCTGGGCGCACTGCCCCGCCCCCATGTCCACGACTCATTAGCCTGGACTGTCCCTTCCTACGAGCCCTGAAGTGTGCCAAGGCGACGCATGCGCCGCTGCCACGGTTTCGACTCCATCCCATCTCCAATTGCCTTGCCGTATTGATCAAGCACTGGTTTTTCGTGGGACGCCCCGGGGCCGCCTTGGTGCTCTTGCAGTGTGCACGGCGGCATACACTGGCGGGCATAGTGCGTGGGTTGGCTGCACGTGAGGGAGACCTGCCAGCTGGCCAGGCGCCCTAAAGGGTTGAAATCTGTGAGAAAGGTGTGACAGCTCTGAACACTACTTTACAGCTTTGAGGTGCCCGAGGGCACTGCGTGATCAGATCACGCCGCCCGCAGCCCAAGCTGGCGGCGGCTCCTGCGCGCCGTTCGGCTCAGCTCGCTCTTGGCCATGGCTCGGCGTTTTGCTGCCCCAGGCCGCAGGCAGGAGGTTTTCGGTGCATTTCTGCGCTGCGGTTTTCAATACACTATCTAGTAGTGTGTGAGAGGTACTGGACATGCTGCTTCCTGCGCTTTGTGGACGTGTTTGGAGGCCAAAAGATACCTGTGCATTTCGCGGAACGGGGCCTGCGCCCTGCCTTGCAGGGCAGCACTGCGTTTTGCGCGTGCTTTCTTTACCAAATCACGGTTGTGGGGGATCATGCTGAGCGTTGTGCCAGCATTGGTAAAGCCACGTGTGGGTTTGTTTGCTGTCGCCGCCTTCACCCCTACTCAGCGGTGTTGCTGCGGCCGATGTTGCTGCGACCTCTGCAGCAAGCTTGCTGTTTGTTGATCAACCCCCTGGGGTTGACCGGGGCTCTCCCTGGGTTTGACCAGGGCACATTGTAAAAGTACTGTACAGGGGCAATCTGGCAGGGAAGGTCGGTGGTGTACATGTCAGGCCTGCTCCCGGATACTCTCACCAGGTCGGACTCAGAGGCCAGTGAGCGATCTGTAGGCAGCAGCTGGGGAATGTAACAGGCAACCTGCAGGCGTGGGGGTGCAGGGATGGTGCGGGCTGTCAGCCAGCACTGCCGCGCTTGGATTGGGGCATCTAGGGAGGATACGCCTGGTGCTCTGACAAAACCCTGGACCTCTATGCATATCCTCCCGAGAAACGGCAAGGAAACGAAATGGAAGCCAAAATCTGCGGGGTGTTGCACCTTTTGATCCGGTCGCCGTTTGTTTCAAGTACAATGTTATCTGGCATGTTTGACAGGTTCCGCACTTGCTGTACGTCTGCACGTAGCAATACATGAAAGCGGTTCTGTGAGCACTCGCACAGTGTTGTTGGATTTCAGCAGGTCCATGTGCTGCTGTACGGCCCAGGCGCTGTCCTGTGGTGCTACTCGTGCCTGCCTGAGTGAGGCGTGCTGGCCATGCCAGCCATCAGGCTGCGCCGTCGCTAGACAGTCTCATCTTGGCTAGACAGATGTGTGCCATGGCTATACATGTGAAATCCAGTGGCCAGGCACTTTGAATTCCCTACGTGCACGACTGGCAGGCTCCTATGTTGAATGGGCTGTGTGCCCAATCTGCGACTTGACACACACACCACACACCGGGTGTCACCTGTGTTGACCGCACTTGGTACCTCGAGCTGTTTGTTGGGTCACGAAGCAGCCTACGGTAAATGGTATGCACGAAAGTTTATGTACACCAGATTTTTGACACATTCTCTGATCCACACATGCACTTTTAAATCTAGCACACAGTCGCAGCGGGCACGACGCTGCTCTGCGTGCCGCAGTGCATGTGCGACCGCCTGGCGGCATGAAGACCAACGGCCTCCATCAACGTGCCATATCCCACATCATAAGGCCCGATGCGGCTTTCCGGATGGTCGCGATCGCTGCAGGCCTCACCGTGATCGCCACCCTGTTTTCGCTCGCTGAGCTTAGCCGGCTGATAGGTCAGGCCAACCCCGGATCACAAAGGCTTAATTGGAAGGAGGTGGCAGGCCGAGCCGTCAAACATGCGGAACACCTGCCTCACCTGCACGGTCTCCACCGGCAATCGGGCCGTGCAGCGGACATGGCTAGCCTACGTGAGCAATAAAAGTAACACGTTGTCACCATTGCGCCCGCCACCGCGCTCGATCACTCTGTGGAGCGAGTGCGGCACCGCCAACTGACCCGCGTGGCCTCCTGCGCGCTGCAGGCCCAGCGGCCGGCGCCGGCGCCGTCGCCGGTGGCGCCGCTGCCGCAGCCGCCGACCAGCCAGTGGGCGTGGTGCGGAAACCAGAGGAGCTCCAGGCGGCGGCAAGCAAGGGCGCGAGCGGAGGGGGCGCCGGCAACGCCGCGCCCATCGTAGAAGAAGCGGAGCCAGAGCCGGCGCCAGCCGAGTGTAACGCCCAGGAGCAGACCGAGTGAGCTATGTGATAGCTCGCGCTGTGCTTGCCTCCCCACGCAGCCCCGCAAGCTACAGCTCCTTCTGCAAGGGGTAGCAGCCGTGGCCCCTCGTATTCTGGTTTCATAGGCGAAGCTGCCGCGCTTCCGGGCAGCCGTGCCTGCACACAGGCCGATCCCCTGGACCGGCCGCCGTGGGCCGCCGTGCACATATGCTGATGCCGCCAACCGGCCTCCGCAGGCTGTGGGGTGACGTGGTGAAGTGGGGGGCCAACCATAAGGTCAAGACGGCCGGCGAGTGCTGCGACGCGTGCAACAAGGCCTCCAAGCCGATCGGCGGCAAGCCCAACGGCTGCAACGGTGGGACGGCAGGGCGCGGGATGGGGGGTCCGTGGGAGGAGGGGGGGGGGACGGCAGGGGTGGCACGGGTGGCGGTGGTGGCGGG
>NW_014012780.1:16826-18689 GCF_000611645.1 Monoraphidium neglectum
TGCGACAGCGGGGCGGGGGCGCCGACGGCTGTGGTGGTGTTGGATGCAGACTGCAGCTGCATGGTTCCCTCCCGCCTCTGCACCGGGGATTAATGACGACGAGTGCCATGGATGGGGGGCTTTGCAGTAGAAAGGTGCAGCTTCGGCTGCCTCCCAGAACCAACCTAGCTTGCTGGTGGTGGACAGGGCTCGACTCTGAGGATCGCCTTGCTCGCGGTCCCATCGACCCCACCCCTTTCCCCCCACCACCGCAGTATGGGTGTGGTGCGGTGATCAGCTGCTCTGCAAGGCGCAGTACAGGGAGTGCTGGCTCAAGCACCTGGTGGGTGGGTGGGTGGAGCCCGCTGCGGGGACCGTGAAACACGCACGCGCAGGCAGCGGGCGCGCTGCGGGGGCAGCCTTGCGCCCGGCGATTGCAGCCGGATCCGACGGCGCGCCCTTCCCCTCGCCGGCATGGACCCCTCTGGCCGCAGGCCCACCCGAAAGCGACCAAGCCGGCCAGGGAGGGGCCCGACGTCGGCTGGACGTCTGGCATCGTCGGCCCGGACGCGGCGCCAGAGCCGTCTGAGGCGGCCGGCGCGCCGGGCGCGGCGCCCGCGGGGCCGCCGCGGCGGTTCCACATTGTCACGTCGGCTCAGGGGTCTGCGGTGCACTGGCAGGTCAGGGTGCATTACTACTGGTGAGTCAGCAAGCAGGGGGCGCGGGCGGCTTGTGGCCGGGCAGCGATGGGGCGAGCGTGTGTGTGCTCGGGAGGGCGGCCGGCGGGGCGGGGCGGCAGGCGGCAGTGGGGACTCGCGAGGTGAGGGCCGCGCCTGAGGCGCCCGCGGGCGCCCGCGACGAGCGCGGCGTCGGGGCAAAGAGCTCGTCCCTTCGCGGGGTCGCGGTCTCGGGGGCCGCCGGCCCGACGCTCTGACCGTCGTGCTTTCGACTCCCTTACCGTTAATTGAGTCAAAATGCAACCCCCTTGCCAGGTACAAGAAGCAGAAGCACGTGTGCGAGCGGGACCTCAAGGAGCGCTGCGAGATGGGCGGCTTCACGCGTCTGCTGCACTCTGGGCAGGCGGACGATCTGATGGAAGAGGTGCCCACGTTTGTGGCGGATCCGCTGCCCGAGAGCGTGGTCGCGCACGACTGGTACCCAGTGCTGAACCGGCCGTGGGCGTTCATGCAGTGGGTGCAGAAGGTGGGCGGCGCGGCGCGGCGCGGGCGGATGGGGGCGGCGGAGGGGGGGAGGGGGATGCGCGACGGTGCCAGGCGCGGTTCGGGCGGTGCGTGGGCACGTCGTGGCTGCGGGACGGGCAAGGTCCTTACAAACTGAAACCAGCACGCCACCGAGCCGTCGGCGCCAGCCCAGCAAGCGTAACCCCTGACACACTGACCACTGTTGTCTTTTTGTTTTGTATGGAATTGTCTGACAGGCAAAGATAGAGGAGGAGTATGTGCTCATGTCGGAGCCAGATCACATCTTCCTGAGGCCAATACCCAATTTCATGCGGGGCGACGCGCCCGCGGCGTTCCCGTTTTTCTACATAGAGCCCCATAAGGACGACAACCTGCCGGTGAGCGGTTTTGTTTGGTGAGCTGATTTACTCGCCCCGTTTTTACGTGATATGCAAACGTTTGTGTGTGTAAATGTGCGCATTAATTGTATGTTGTGCGTGTGTGCGTGTGGACGCGTGTGTATGCTGGGAATGATGCCCCTCTGAACAGACTTGTTGGGGACTTCTGGTTTGTGTACATGCGCAGTTGAGGGGAAGGGGGGCGGGGCAGCGCAGGCACACCACACGCGCGTGCATTCGGGCACACAGCACCCCTGGCGGCAAGGCCGAGACCGTCCCCCCCCCCCCCCCACCTGCCCAGAAGC
>NW_014012780.1:19436-21054 GCF_000611645.1 Monoraphidium neglectum
GGCGTCCACTCCCTCTTGCCCAGGAAATCCGCAAGTTTGTGCCGGGTGGGCAGCTGACGTTGGCCCAGGCGGAGGAGATGGCGCCCATAGGCAACAGCCCCACGTTCCTCACCTACAAGCAGATGAAGCAGGTCAGGGTGTGGGTGTGTGGGTAGGGGTGTGGGTAGGGGTGTGGGTGTGGGTGTGGGGGTGGGTGTGGGTGTGTCTTTGTGAGAGAGTACGGGTTTGTGTGCGTGGAGGTAGATTGAGAGTGAGTGAAGGCGCGCGTGAGCGTTTGTGTATTTGAAGCGTGAGGACGCGTGTGTTGACAGAGTGACAGAGTGTGCGTGTTTCTGAGTGTGTGTGTGTGTGTGTGTGTGTGTGTGTGTATGTGCACGGGCATGTGTGTGCGGACTCTTAGAAAGCCAGTTGCGTGGCGCCAGCTTGATGTCCCTGCAAAGCCACACGGCCCAGGGCCCCATCCCCTTGCTCCACGCCCCTCGCAGCCCCCCGCTCACGCGCACGGACACCAACCAGGATAACCCTGTTCTCGTCCAGGTTTTTGGGCCGGTCTTAGTTCTACCCTTGATCATATTTCCAACCCCTCAAACCCTGGACCGCAATATTCTGCCGCGGCGCCGCAGGTGATGCCCCTGTGGGCCAACGTCTCCATCGCCGTCTTCAAGGACAAATCCGCCAGCGAGGTGCGGGGGGTGCAGCAGCGGTAGGGGCGACAGGGGCGACTCGCCAGGGTCAGGGCAGACACTAGGCACCCGGGTTGCAGAGGGGCGGGGCCCCTGGCTGCATCGGCGCCCGCTGCTGCGTCGCTTTGGAGGTATCCCCGGGCTCGCTGCCCACTCCATCCCCCCTGCCGCTTGCACGGGCCCCCACGCCTGCCATGCACCGCTCCTGTTTCTGCCCCCCCGCCGCACGTCCCTCCCCCCTTGAGCCTCCCTTGCAACCCCACCCCAACTCCCAAAACCCGCCCATGACGCTCTCCTCCTAGCTGCACCCTCACAGCTTCACACACACACACACACACACACAAACACACACACACACACACGTACGCACACATATACACACATACACATCTTGCGCCCCCCTTGCAGAAATGGGGCTGGGTGCAGGAGATGTATGCGTTCACCATCACGCTGTGGCGCAGCGGGGTGAAGCACGTCGACCTCGTGCTGCACCTCATGGCGCAGCCCCCCTGGGACTCAAAGCTCGAGGTGCGCCCCTGCCTCCCTCATATCGTCACATTACATTAGAAAAAAAAGTGCGTCCCTCATACGCCACATCGGTGTGTCTGTTGTGTATATGTAAGCCAATGACTGCGACCCTGCATCTCTGGGCCGGAAGGTGCTTGTGAGGCCGACCAAGAGACTAATGATAACAAAAATGCTGGATCAATGCCACCGTGGAATGACGGCAGCATGTGGCGGCGGCCATGGTGCGGCGATTTTGTGCTCCCTGTCGAGTCTCAGTGACGTCACCACTGTGTGGACCCTCTGGTTGTGACGTAGCGCGTGTCCTCCTCAATATCGCAACCCAGATATCCAAGGGCAAGCCGTACTACATACTGCACTACACGTACGGCAACGACTTTGACCTGGCCGGGACGTTCACGCCGGGTGGG
>NW_014012779.1:0-14731 GCF_000611645.1 Monoraphidium neglectum
GCGCCGCGCCGCAGCTCCAGCGCCCGCGGGCCCCCCCCGGGGCCGCCAAGCAGCAGCGGGCGATGAACTGCGAAGCTCTCCAACACGACGGCAGGCGCGCCCGGCGCCGCCGCGTGCGCCGCAGGCTGGGAGCCCGACTCGGCAGCTGCCGCAACCGCAGCCACTAGGGCGGCACTCAGGTAGGCAGTTGCAGGCACGAGGGGGCGGCCGCCGATGCGGTGGTCTTCATAGTGCTGAGGCAGATCCACCAGGGTGATCGCGGCCGCGGCCGCGGCGGGCGCGGCGGCGGATGCGGCGGCAGGGCCATTGCTGAACGCCGAAGGAGCCGCGGCGGCAGGGACGCTGGGAGCGGCGCCGCCTGCGCGGCCGGTGCCGTTCAGGGCCACAGGCGCCGCTGCCGGCGCCCCCGGCGCCGCCGCCGTCGCGGCTGCCTGGACGAGCAACGCCTCGATCTTGCTGGCTGGTGTTGTTGCTGCTTCGGCCTCGACAGTCGTGCCGCCGCCGCTGCCAGCAACGGGGGTGCGGAGCCACGGAAGCCGCGGGAAGCCGGCGCCCGCAGGGCCGCGCTCCAGGAGCTCGCCCCACCTGATCTCCGCACCGCCGAGCCAAAGCCGCGCCAGCGCCTCAAACGCATCCCGCAGCTCCGCCCCGCTCCCAGGCGCGCGCACCAGCGCCAGCGCCGCGGCGCCCGGCAGCGCCGCGGCCGCGTAGCGCCGCAGCACGGAGCGCGGGCCGAGCTCGAGTGCGGCGTCGCAGCGCGCGGTGGCGACGCCCGCGAGCGCGCTCTGGAAGTCGACGGGGCGCAGCAGCTGCTGCCACCAGCGCTCGGCTGAGCGGCAGGCGCCGGGGCCGGCGGGGACGCCGGCGGGGCAGAACGCGGGGCCTGCGCTGGCCGCTGGTGCTGATGCGCCCTGCTCGTCCGCCCACCCGACCTCTGCCAGAGCCGAGAAGAACACCCCACGCACGGCGGAGACGCTCGGGCCATGGTGGAACGCCCTGGCGCCCGGCAGCTGCTGCGCACGCAGCCCGGCCGCGCCCGCCGCGGCGACGAACGCAGCGATCGCAGCCGCGGCGCCCGACACGGTGAGCTCGCCCGGCGCGTTCGTCGCGGCCACCGCCGCCGCGCCGGGGCCAGCGCCGGCCGCGGCGCACGCCTCGGCAAGCAGCCGCTCGACTTCCGGCCGCGGCCCCGACACGGCCGCCATGCCGCCAGTCGCCGGCAGCGCGCCGAGCGCGGCGGCGCGCGCATAGGTGAGCTGGCACAGGCGCCGGAGGTCGATCTCGCCAGCCGCGAGCGCCGCGAGCATCTCTCCCGCCGAGTGGCCCGCCGCGGCGGCGCAGCGCACGCCCAGCGCGCACAGCACGCGCCACTGCGCGTAGCCGACCATCATCGTCGCCGGCAGCGTCAGGCGGACATCGGCACCGGCAGGCGGCGCGGCCAGCGCCGCCGCGATCGCAGGGGCGAACGGCGGCGACGCCGCGCCCCAGTCGCGCTCTGGCAGCAGCAGCGGCGGGCCGGGGTAGGTTGCGGCAAATTCCAGGGCGCCCACGCGGAAGGCGGGCAGGTGCGTCCACAGCTCGCCGCCCATCCCGGGCCAGTGCGTGCCCTGCCCGCAAAACACGACGCCGACGCGGGGCGCGGCACCACGCGCCGCCGCCGCGGCCAGCCCGGGCGCTGGCGTGATAGGCGCGGGGGCGGCCGCCGGCGCCGCGCCGTCGGGTGCTGGGAGCAGCAGCGCGGCGCGGTGGCGCAGGCTGAGCGCCGCGGTGCGCTGGTGGGCGCGGACCCCCCCGTCGACGTCGCCGCCGCCGGCGGCAAACGCGGCCCAGCGCTCTGAGTACGGCGCCAGCAGCGACGCGTCGTGCGCCGCGAGCGGCAGCAGCAGCAGCGGCGCTCGCGGCGGCGGGGGCGCACTGGGGACCGCCGCCAGGCGCGCAGGTGCGCCGCCAGCGCCTGCCACCACCTCCAAGTGCTGCCCCTCGTCTGGCCCGCGGATGATCGCGTAGGCATTGGCGCCGCCCATGCCTGCAGCCGGCAGCGCAGGGTGAACGTGCTATGAGACACTGGCTTGTTCTTGCAGGCAGCGTACAGCCATAACCAGCTGGATTCAACGTGCCGAGCGCGCGTCGCGCTACAGCAAAAGCAGGACGCCCTGCTGACAGACATGCTGACACACAACCCGCCCGCCGGCGCCTGCTGAGCGCAGCCACCCACGCCACTCTCGCCCTGTGGGGACTGCTGTTGCACAAAACCAAAGCCAACTGCAGCTCTAGAGTCCTCGTCCCGTGCTGCTATCAAGTCGCGTGTGCATGCGTTGTGCGGCTTGCGCGGGCCCGCTCGCAGCGCTCACCGAAGCTGTTGATGCCCATGAAAAAGGGCGCCCCAGCCGGCGTGGCCAGCCGCTCCACCTCCGCCACCACGCGTATGTTCAGCCGCGCCGCGTCGATCTTCGGGCTCCAACCCTCAAAGGATGCCGTCGGCAGCAGAACGCGGTGGCGGGCCATGACGAGGACCTTGACCAAGCTGGCCAGGCCTGCGGCGCTCTCGAGGTGCCCGAGGTTGCCCTGCAGGCGGGGGGACGAGGTGCGGGCGCATGCGTGTGCTGATTTCAGCTCGGCACGCGCCAAAGGCGACAAGGGGGACAGCAAGGCGGTGTCCAGTGCGAGGCCCCTGTGCGCATGGGGGTCGAGCTGGCGGCGGAGCGGGGGGCGGCCGCGGGCGCCAGCACCTTGAGGGATCCGACGGGCAGCGGCTTGGGGCGGCCGCTGCGGCCGAGGACGGTGCCTATGCTGAGGGCCTCAGTGGGGTCGCCTGCGGGTACGAGGAAGCGCATTGCGGGCACGCACAGGGGGTGGGGGATGTTATGGGCTTGACGCAGCGCGCACGCAAGTGGAAAGGAGAGGGCAAATGTATGCAGGCACTGCCGCAACAGGATGCATGCTGGGGCATGCGGGGATGCATGCGGCTTGAATCAAGCTGAAACGCCATGTCGAGCAGGGTGAGGCGGGGTCTCCGAGTGGGCAGGTGCATAACCACGACTTGCTTGGGCTGTCAGCGGCCCTGCGAGGGCTGCCCTCGCCGCCGCTGCTCTTGCGCCCGCCCGCTCACCCACGGCCGTGCCCGTCGCGTGCGCCTCCATGTAGCAGACGTCCGCGGGGTCCACCCCCGCGCGCGCGTGCACCTGCCGCATCAGCCGCTGCTGCGCCGCAGGCGCCGGCGCAACCGCAGAGGGCTTCGCTCCGTCAGCGCCGGCGCCGCTGCCAACGACGTAGCCGTAAGGTCGCAGCGCGGCGCCGGCCAGTGCGGCGCCGAGCTCGGGGCGGACAGGGCCGACCGGCAGGAGGAGGATCGCGACCGCGCCCTCGGCGCGCACGAAGCCGTTGGCGCGGGCGTCGAAGGGGCGCGAGTCGCCGGTGGGGGAAATGGCGCCGCTGGCCAGGGAGCTCAGGAGGACGTAGCTGGAGAGCAGCGCGCTCGTCCCTTGGTTGCGGTTTGCGGGTGGGCGCCGAGCACAAGAAGGTGAGCAGCAGCGTTTTGAGCGGCCTCCGCTGCGGACTGCTTCCGCCCGGCAGGGGTCGTCCCAGGCCAGTACTCAAACCCCGCAGCAAGGGGCAGCTCCTGGAAGCCCAAACGCAAAAGCCTAGCGACCTCGGTCAGGCGGTGCTCGCAGCAGCGGATCAGCCAGGCGCGGGCCCGCTCACCGATCACCACGGCCGCGCAGCAGTCGCCGGCGCGCAGGCTGTTGGCGGCAAGGTGCAGCGCCGTGAGCGAAGAGGAGCAGGCGGTGTCGATGGCCACAGAGGGGCCGGTAAAGTCGAAGAAGTGCGACACCCGGTTGGCCACGAAGCAGCTGGAGGGGGAGGGGCGGGGGTCGACGGTGTCGAGGTGGGCGGAGGAGAAGAGGCGGTTGACACCAAGCACGGCACCAGCCATCCGCACTTCATAATCGAGGTTGGAGCTGTTGAAATCAAAAGGCACCAGAAAGATCGGCTCCCTGAGTGAGGGCAAGGCCGCAAAGGAGACGCCCCCGCCAACCCAGGCAACCCGCGCGCTGCGCCCTGGGGGCTGCGGGCATCGGCGCGCGCGGGGGCGCCGAGCGCACCCGTAGGTCCCCGTGACGGAGCCGACGGCCCCTGGCTCGGAGCCGTTCCTGATTGGAAACTCTGGCAACCCGACGCCGGCAAAAACGCCGATGTCCAGGCCGCGCATGCGCTCCATGGAAAGCCCCGCGTCCTGCAGTGCCTCATAGGTGACCTGGCGTGGTGCGCGCATGGGGCCGCATGGGGTCGCACGGGGCTGCATGGGGCTGTATGGGGACGGCAGGGGGTTTTGGGGACCGCCAGGGGGCTGGGCGGCGTCGAGGCAGGCCGGCGCGGGTGATGCGGACTGCGCACGCGATGTAGTCGCACCACCGCGCAGTCGGCATGACCAAGCCGTGCAATGTGCACGTCGCGTTGCGGAAGATGGCAGCGCCTGGAGGTGGCGCCGTTTCGCTCGAGGGCGCCACACAGACTCGCACAACGCGTCTGCTCATGCACCCCTAATGGGCCATGTGGCGGTGCATGTGGCCCCTTGCCACTCGCCGCTCCACGCGCCGCGCGGCGGGCGCGTGCGCACGAGCGCACCTCCAGGGCCATGCGCTGCTGCGGGTCGACGTCCGCGACGGCGGCTGGGCTGACATGGAAGAAGCGGTGGTCGAAAGCCTCCGCCCCGGCGTCTGGCAGAACCCCAAGCCTCACAGCCGCCGCGGCGGCCGAGAGCGATCCGGGCGGGTAGCGGCCCGGGGGCACCGGCGAGAGCGCGCAGCGCTTGGCAGCCAGGAATTCTAGGAGGGCGGAGGGTGATCCGACCGGGCCGGGCAGGCGGCAGCCCACGCCCACCGCCGCAAGGGGTGGCGCCACCGGCGCCTCGAGGGGTGGCATCGCACCGGCCGAAACCATGGCTGAGGCTCCCTCAAGCCGGGATCTGCAAAGTCTGAGCCGCTACCATCATTTGCGTCCGCTGCCGAAGTCAGAAGATGCCTGTGCGTGTCCACGACCTGTTGATCTGGCGGGATGCAGGTGGCGTGACGTACACAAGCTTTCTGCTCGTTCTGAAGTGTCAAATTCGTTCAACTCGTACTGGCCTTGTGCCGTAATTCCCTTCAATGGAGTGACTAGAAGTGCCGGGTATGAGGCCAGATAATTTGGCACGCCTTTACAGTGTACAGCTTGCGCTGTGGCCGCTTAAGTTTACTTTTTTGAGCCTGCCTGGTCTCCGTGTATGCGTCACACGCCGTGAGACACCCGGTGAAGAGGGATACCCTTGCTCACATGGCGTCACCACGTCACTACAGCACAATTGTGAACTCCGGCTGGACTGTGGCCCGGATCCCGCTTGAACTCAAACCCACACCTGCAAACCTTGACACAGAGCCTAAAGCTACCTGAGGAGCATGTCTGCTGAGGATCCACCACCCCTGGCTGAAATGGTTGCACTGCACCACGGCAGGCAGCATGTGCCTCTGTGCACCCAGCAAGCAACACCGCCAGCGCGTCACAGTGCCGCGGCTTGCACCCCTGCCGCTGGCTCACCTCCCATCAGTGGCATGCTCGCGTGCACTGCGGCACGATCGCCTGGACACAAGATGACGCCAGAGCACTGTCAGGGCCTGGCCGTGCTGCAGGGCGACACCAGCTTGGGGCGCTCTCGCATGCATCGCTCTACCGACCCGGGCCTGCTAACCATCTGGTGCACCTGCCCCGAAGCTCGTCCAGACTACAGACAGGTGTTCAGGGGAGACGAGTTTGCACAAATCATCTACCTTGGCACTCAGCCAGAACACGTCTGTGCACCACCCACACAACATCAGTACCATGCATGCAGCCTGCAGCTCTCAACCAGAAAAGGCGCTCGGGCGCCTGTGATACAGGGTAGCGCCGCATGTCTGACACCTGGAAACCATCTTGTGGAATGCACCCAACTACAAACACGCTTGCTCATCTGCTCTCTAACCAAGCCGGACTGAGAACGCAAGCCGGGCCCGCAGGGCCCGCCGCCGCATGTGCTGCATGTGCGAGGAGGCCCGCGCTGGTGCAGATGCGGGCCGCGCCCATGTGCTCGCCAGGCCGCTGCCAAAACATCGACCTAGACTGAAGTGTGCACGAAGTACATCGTGCAGCAGGGCGGCAGGTTGAGCCAGATGCGGCCGTCGTGGATCTGCAGCGGCGCGCCGGCGTTGGAGTGGTGTCCGCCGACGGCACCGTACTCGGGGGACTGGCAGCGAGGGGGTAGGCGGCGGCCAGAGAAGCGGGGCGAAAGCTTACGGAGTGAAGGCGGAAACATCAAAGGGCTGCGGTCGGGGACGCGTGAACACCATGAGGTTCACAGCCCAGCGCGAATACGCTGCCGCCCGATCTCACCCCACACGACTCCCCCCCCGGCAGTCCGCCAATGCGTTGGGCACAGCCCCTCGCTGGATGTGCCGAGGCAGCTGAGCCCTTCGCCGCGCCTATCCCATCCTTCCTCAAGCCCCTCCACATGCGACCATTCATACGCGCACGCACTCACACATACATACAACCACACCTGCCGTTCGGGCGCGAGCACGCACTACAAAACCTGCCCTGCGCCTGCGCCTGTGCCCCGGCCCACCTGCGAGCAGTACACCTCCTCCATGGTGCCTGTGCCCCCCACCCACACGCCGTACTCCGACCCCTGCCAGTAGCCGCGCCCCGCGTTGACCACGACCACCACCCGCGGCTCGTCCTCGCCGTCGGCGACGCGCTCGTACGCCATCACGCCGTTGGGGCGGTCCTCGTGCAGCTGCGACGCGCGGCCGCGGCGCAGCGCCGGCAGGGACGCGCGCAGCGCGTTGGCGCCGCGGACGGCCGCCATCATCGCCCGCCCGGCCTCGTCCTGCGCGCGGGGGGGTTGGGAGGGCGGAGCGTGGGGGGCCCAGGCGCATGGGCGCGCACGCGGCGTCGCCAGCGGCGCGTGCGGGCGGCAGGGGGCTGGCCAGGCCTGGCGATGGCTCCCAAGCATGACTCAAACGGCTCTTCCCATGGTACAGATGCCGCTGTGCACTCTGCTGGCCCAATGCCACCCGCCTCGCAATCATTTGCTGGCAGGCCAAAACCCTCTGGCGCCAGCCCTGTCACCCCTTGCCTGTACCAAACATAGGGCCGACTGCAAGCGTCCCGCACCTCTGTGTTTCCCCACTGCATGCCGTGCCACGCGTCGGTGTCCCACCAACCGCTCTGCGCGGCCTCTGTGCCCATGAACATCATCGGCAGCCCCGCCGCCGCCACGTTGGCCGCCCACCAGCAGCGCGCGGCGGCGGAGGCATGGGGGTCGTGGCGGCCGCCGCCGAACTGGTCAACGGCGTACCTGCTCGCGGGCGGTTTTGCAACGGGGATGCGACAAAGTTAGCAGCCGCCACGTGCAAGTCTACTGTATTCTCATCCTTGTTGCTGATTTGCGTGCAATCATCGGGACCGGCCAGGCTGAGTCGACGGCAGCACGCATTGGGGCGATCTTGCGCTTTGCAGCTGAGTGGCTGGCGACGCTGAGGCCGCAACATGCGGAAAATTGGGACAACGCACATCATGCGTCCTCACCTGTGCTGGCCGCCAATCATCTGGTAGTCCGCGTACCACTTCCCGCCGTGGCGGCACCCCACCTGCGCGGCAGGCGGCGGAGCGGCGCGGACGCTCGAGCGTTGTTCAGCAGGTGCGACGGCGCTTGTGCTGGGCGTGGTGGCCCCACGCGCAGGGGCGCGTCGCTGCCCGGACTGCGGCCCTGCCTGATCTCTTACAATATTGAGCGTCCCCTGGGCCTGTCTCCGACAAAGATATTAGCCAGCCTCCTCCGCAAGCTGAATCCACCAAACCCCATCCAATTGGCATGACCCACACCCCGAGCCGCCGCCTGCCTCTCACCTGGTCGTGCGAGCCCAGCATGTACTTGATGCACTGGGTGGGGGCGGTGAAGCCGGGGTGCAGGCCCATGGCGGTGCGCAGCCGGGGCAGGTCCCAGCCGGCCGCCCAGTCGCCGCCGCCGTGGTGGCCCCTGCGCCACGGGAGTTGGCGGGAGGGGGTGAGATTGGGTCATAGGCGAGACATGATATAGAAGGTGGGAAGCCGCGGCCGGTTGCAGCGGTTTAGGCCTTGCTAGACCTGCAGCAGTCCGTTGTCAGACCCGCGCAACTCTTGCTGCTGGCCCCACCCCTGTCCGACACAGCACCCTCCACAAGCGAAAGCACGTGCTCACACACGCTGACACAGGCATGCGCACACACATGCCCGTGCAGGCGCGCAACGACACCAACAAAATGCGTCCCCACACGCATCCCCGCAGCTGTCTCCGCAGCCGTCCCTGCACGCTTCCCCGCAGCCGTCCCACAGCCGTCCCGCACAAGTTCCCGCGCGTGCGCGCACCTCCCCAGCGCCTTGTGCTGCTGAATGATGTCAAAGTAGCCCGAGTGCACCCAGAGGGCGTCGAAGCCCAGCTCGTGGACGCCCCTGGGGTCCTCAGGGGTGATCTCGGCGGTCAGCAGGCGCCCGGGGTACTGAGAGCGCAGAGCCCAAGTCATGGCCTGCAGGGGTAAAGGAGTTGGGGAGGGGGGAGGGGGGGCGAGAGCAGGCCACATGTTGTAGGGAGGGCGTGGTGTTGAAGAGTTTTGGTTTGGGGGAGGAGGGGTGGGAGGAGATGTGTTGACATGGGGTGAAAAGCGCAGCGGACGGCAGGCGAGGGTGCGGAGGTGAAAGGCAAGGGTGCAGAGTGCATGGGGGAGCTGGCAGCTCTCTGCCGTGCAAGCAGGACGGGCGCCCGCGCCGCTGCCCTGGTCAGCCGCCCTCCCTTCCGTTCCAGGAGCTGCAAACACCCTTTCCCGTCGACACCCAGGCACCCCCGCACCGAATGGCGGGCCCTGCAGTGTGTGTTACCATCCGCCCCTCCCGCTTTCTCACCTGCACCGAGTGGCCCGGCAGGTCGTTGGCGCTGTCGAACCTGAGGCCATCGACGCGGTACTCCCCCAGCCACATGGCGCACGCCGCGGTCACCATGTCGATGATCTGGGACGCGGTGAGCAGCGAGTGGTGTGCCGGGGTTGTGCAAGTGTGCCGTCAAGGCGGCTCCGGTGGGGGTGCGAGTTTGGTATCGCTTTGCCGCCATCGATTATGGGTTTCCAGCCGCCCACGCATGCTAATTGGCTTGCTCATGCCTGGCTCGACACCCAGCACACCGCGATCACACGCGAACACAACAATACACACAGACACACACATGCGCGTGCGCGCAAGCATGCGCTGCGCCCGTGCCCGCGTCGCGCACCTCGCCCTTCCAGAAGGCAAACTGGCGGCCCCACTCCGTGTCGGGGGCGTTCTCGTGGTAGATCCCCCCATGGGCCCAGCCAGGGCCCCAGCCGTCAAACTCCCACAGGGCGTTGCCCTCGGGCGCGCCGTGGTGCAGCACTACATCCACAATAACGGCCAGGCCCAGGGCGTGGGCGGCGTCGACAAACGCACGCATGTCCTTGAGATTTAGAGGGCAGACGTAGCAGAGGGGCGGGGGGGTTTGGCGGGTCGGATTCGATTTGAGGTCAAATCATGTGGGGCGAGGCAGGAACAGCCGGGGAAGCAAGGTGGATGGGAAAAAGCCTCTTCCCTAGGGGAGAGAGCTGGCGCCAGGCACGCGAGGGGTTCCCGCAGGCTGCCCTAGGGCAAAGCCGCCGGTCCCAGGCACCCATTTGATCCCAGGCACCCACTTGATAGCCCCGCCCCCCACTCCGTCCCCCTCCCCCTCTCCACCACCTTGTCCCCTTTGCCCGGGACTGCGGTTGCACAATCAAACCACACAGTGCCGCACCGCCCCTGCTTTGCTCACGTCTGGGGAGCCGTACGCGCCGTGCAGCGACATCAGCTGCCGCGGGTTGTAGCCCCAGGCGTCAGAGTGCTCTGCCAGCGGCATCAGTTGCACCGCGGTGAAGCCCACGGACGCCACGTGGGCCAGCTTCTCCGCAGCTGCTGCCAGGGTACCCTCCGGCGTGAAGGAGCCGACCTGCCGCACAGGGGCAGGCAGAGGGGGGAAGGCTTGGCCGGGCAGCGCCGTCGGGCGCTTAGGCGTGGCAGCAGGCGGCGGCGGCGCGCACGGAGTGGCACGAAACGGACTGCGGCCAAAGCGCATGTTTGCCCCTCTTTGCACAGAAGTTTCATTCTTGATTCCATGGCCGCTGCACAGCAAGCCACAATATGTCCCAGGAGGCAAGCAGCTGCCTAGTCCTCGGTGCAGGCTCCGATCAATTTGGGCTTGTGGCACCTAAGCGATGCACAGGCACACGGCAGGGCCGGTCCTGCCCCTCCTGCCCGCTCCGCCCTTGTTGCGACATCTCAGCAGCACCACGCCCTCCTTCCTGCGGCCCCGCAACAGCGCCCGTCAAGGCCCCCCGGCGGCTTCACCCCAGGCCTCACGTGCATCTCGTAGATCATGTACTGGTCAAAGGGCGGCTGAGACCACGCCCTCGCCTTCCACTCGTACTGCGCGGGGTCAACTGCATAGCACCATTCGCTGCCGTAGTCGGTCTGGCGCGCATAGGGGTCGCGCCGCCGCAACAGACGCCCGTCTGGGGTGGAGAGCAGCAGCTGGTATGCCGACCCCGGCGGCAGCGCGCCGGCCGGCAGCGCCGCGCCCCAAATGTCGCCGCTCCGCGCGAGCGGCGTCTGCTCGCCTTCCGCCTCGTCGGCGGCCGCGGCGGCCGCGGCCGCGGCCGCGTTGGGGCCGTGGTCGGGCGCCGGCGCGTCGAGGCCGAGAGCTTCCGGGTGGGGGTTGGGGGTGGCGCCGAGGGGCGCGGCGCGGGTGCGGCTGGCGAGCAGCTGCACGGAAGCTGCGTGCGGCGCCCATACCCTGAATGTGGCGCTGCCGTCTGAGTAGTAGGTGAGACCCAGGGGCGCCTTGGATTTGAGGGGTTGAGGTGGTGAGTTGAGGTTAGAGGGGGTTAAGGTGGTGAGTACACCGAAGGGTTTGCCCTGAGACGTGTGATGAGTGGACCGGTGTTCAATCGCGGAGCAGCTAGGGACAGGTGGGCGGGTATACCATTGCCATGAATTGGTGCATGTCCCCAGCAGGAGGATGGGGCCTCGCATCCGAGGCAGCGAGGCCTGGGCAACTGGCAGTCCCTATGCAGTGGGCGTGGGGAACTGCGAACTCTCACCTGCTCCAGAGGAATGGGGTCGGGCCGCGAGTTGTTGGCCGGTGCCAGGTCATGGAGTGGCAACACAGTGCCCGCCGCGGGCGCGCTGGCGATCGGCGCCGGCGGCGCGTCGCGGGGCGATGCGACGCAGCAGCGGGTGGGCCGCGCGCTGGGCGTTGGGTCGGGTGTCGGGACCGTGGCGCGCCTCCGGCATGAGGCTGCTGGTGGGGTTGCTGGCCACACGCGTGCCGTCCTATGCGTTGTGACGCTTGCCCCACTGCATTTTCTCGCGAGCTGCATCGATCGCAGAGCGCCGCGTGGCGACAGAGCTAGTCACTGATCCGGTTCCTGAACGACGCAGCTTGTTGGTGTGAAAAAATTTATACCGCCTTCAAGCAAGGTAAAATCAGATCGGGACCTCCCTCGTGCGATATGCTGCCCCAGGGTAAAGATGCTGTTTCGACCCTAGATTGCTAGTTGTTGGTTTGTGCGGCCTTGCACCGCCGTGGTTAGCTCAATACTTCCGTGAAGTGGGTACACGGATAGCACATTGGGGCTCAGGCCCCCTCCAACGCCGCTTTGACCGCCGTTGACCTTTTCGTTGTGTGGGGGGCGCCGAAGTCGCAATCAGCCTTGCCGATCCGCCTGCCAGCCATGACGGGTCTATGGCGAAATGCTGCACCGCCACTCTTGTCTTGTCCATTGTGCAGCGTTGTCACCATGTTACACCACACGTAGCTGATGCTTACACAATCATTTCCTGTGCTTGTCTCATTTGTCTCCACCTCTTTTAAGCGCTCACAATTGCGAGAGCTTGCAAGTACAATAAAAAAGCCGTGACTCAGGGCTGTTGCATCAGACACAATGCATCAACCCAAACAATAAGAGCCAAATCCCACCAATCGCGCAAAAAGGATGCAAATGCCCCACAGTGTAAGCACAACAGGCACCATCGCAAACGCAAAACCCGGCAATAATAGACATCCTGCAGTCTCTGCACGTACAGCTGCCACCGCATTGGATCAATATGGGAATGCGACGTTGCCAACCACTCGCCTCTCCTCGCGCTGAAAATTTGCCGCGAGCGACCTGTCCGCTCACCGCGTCATCGGCGGCACCGCCAATGACGCCCCCCGTGCCCCCGGTGCTGGCGGAACGAAGCACGCGTCCTTGCTTGCTGTGCCCTGCCAGCCTTGTGAGTGCTGCTGGGGCTGCTGCTGCTGCTGCGCCGCTGCCTGCTCCCAGCCGGCGGCTTCCGCGGCCCCGAGGGCCGCCTCCAGCACCTCCTGCACTTTCCAGTCGTGCTGCCCCATAGACAGCGCGGCGGTCTTGTTGCCGACGCAGAACCGGTGCATTGGCAGCACCCGGACGGGGTTCTCTATCTGGACGCCGATGTTTTCTATGCCCACCAGCTGGGGAAGGTTTGGGGGGGGGCAGGCGCAGGAAGACCATGGGGTGGGCCGCGTTGGCGGCAAGGGCAGGAAGGCTCGCGCAGCGCTGCGGGCCCGGGCAGGGCACGCTCCCTGGATGGTGTGTCTGCACGCGCCCTCGTTGATGCAGCACAGGCACCAGTGCATCTGCGTGCGCTCGGACATGTGCACACATGCGCACACACATGCGCGCGCGCGCACACACACACACACACACACACACACACACACACACATACACACACACACACACATTCACACACTCGCACATGACCTCACCAGGAATGTGAGCGCCATCATGGTGGGCAGCACCAGCCAGCCCAGGTAGGCAAACAGCCCAAACGGAAGGAACGTGAGGTAGGCGATGATGAAGCGCGATGTGTGGCTGCCAGCCAGGGGTTAGTGGGAGGCAACGTTCAGTTTTGAGCGGGGGCAGCCGGCGTGCAACTGGCTTCAGGCAAATTTGACCGGCCGTGGCCACGCGTACATGTGCCTGCTACCCCGAGATAGCCCCACACATGTAGTTCCAAGAGCCCTGGAGCCACAACACACCCACAGAAAGCAGGTCGCGGTTGGATGCGCGCTGACGATACCCCGAACAGCCCCGCAAAACCTCACCGTGTGTAGGCCATGGGTATGGCCTGCCGCGTGATGCGCTCCAAGGCGCCAAGGGCGATGTCAAACGCACAGATCTCCCGCTCAACCTCGGCCCGCTCGATCGCGGAGAGGCCGGTCCTAGGCAGATTGGAGCGCGTCGTCCCGCGAGCACACACAGGGCGAGCGGACGCAGCGGTTTGACTGGGGGAATAGCTCGCGGAGCGTGGTGATCGCGGTGCGAGCGCGCGCTTATTGCTACGGCCCCACCCCGCCTGACGAACGTTGACGGGCCCCGCTAGGACGCGGGCCAGGGTTTGTGATGCACACGCGCAGCAAGCAAAGAGGCTGAAGGTGAGGTCGCCCGCGCACCTCTTCAGGAGCCGTGACATGATGGCCATGACTTTGACCGGGGGGTTGTCGCAGCCGGCCAGCCACGCGATCTCGGCGGGCGACAGCAGGCCCTGGCAGTGCTCCCTTGGGTGTGGCAAGGACCAGAGGAGAGGGGGAGGGGGGCGCGCGCGTGGCGGATTGCGTCGGCAGACTGGTGGCCACAAACGATTCAGAGAAACAAGACCACCACAGGCAGTCGCAGCGGCGACAACGCCTGAAGGAATTGTCACAGCGCATCCACAGCGTGGTCGCGGTGTTTGCTCGGACGTCTGTCGCAAGGCTGGGGCCGCGGCCTCGGCCAAGGGGCCTGGCCCCGCGCACCAGTATGCGTCCTTCCGGCAGAGGTAGGCGCACGCGGCCGGCGTCAGGGCCGCGCTCCATCGCCGGAACTCGCGCACCGCCGCGGCGTCGCGCGGCGCGTCCGCCCACGCGAGCAGCATCCGGTTGGTGTTGCGCACAACGTTCAGCCAACGGCCGGTGGCGATGCGGGCCTGCACGACGTTTCGGGAGGGAGGAGGGGGAGGAGAGGGCGGGATGGTGCCTCCCAACGCAGGCGTGTGTGTGGGCAAGGGGCGCGTTGCGTTGGGGGTGAGGAGCGTGGCGCCCAGGTGGCGGGCGGGGGGGCGCTCAGGTGGGCGACGCTATGGGGGCCATCGGTGCCACAAGGGGTGAGGTGTGGGGAGACGAGGCGAGGTGTCAACAAGCCAAGGTACAGAACAAAGAAAGGAGGCCGGCACCTCCTCAACGCAGCCAACCATCTCCATCCTGCGTGGCGGCCGGCTCCCTCTGCCACGAGCACGGCGCCCCGCGCGGGGCGCCGCGAGCCAGTGCACGCGCATGCGCGTACGTTCGCACCTCCCACCACCGCGCGTGCGCCGTGTTGGTCCTGAACACCATGAGCAGCGCCAGCGCAAAGCTGGTGAGCGTGAACACCACCATGTAGTCCTTCGACACCGCCACAGGCCATCCCGGCAGCGGCTGCAGGTGGTGCGCGTAGAGGGCCGCAGCCAGCGTGACGGACAGCACCCAGAGCTCCACGACTGACAGCATGCGGAAGACGCGCACGAACACGCGCGGCTCGATGCAGTGGCGGCGCCAGCTGAGGTGGGCGTCCCAGTCGGCGGGGGTCATGGGCTCGTCCTGGGG
>NW_014012779.1:14924-19803 GCF_000611645.1 Monoraphidium neglectum
CTGGGGTGTGTGTGTGTGTGTTGGGGGGGGGGGGTTGAGAGGTGGACGCAGGGGAGCCGGCGTGGGAGCCCGACGGCTGCTGTGACCGGTTGGCAGGGCAGCCACGCGGCGGCGGACCGCTCCTGGGGCATGGGGCTGGCGTCGCGGGCGCAGGCGCATCGGTGCCGATGCGCGAGCGGACGCGCCTGCGCTCCACGGCCTGCCCTGAGTCATGGGAGCCTGCGGATGCTCATCACCACCCCCCGCCTGTCACCTGTCCCCCCCACCTTGAAAAGCTTGTCCTGCCGGCACAGCCACACTCGCTGGCAAAACTCCCCCCACTCGCGCAACGAATGCGCCCACGAGCGTGGGGGTGCGTGGACGTCGAGTTCGACCTCCATGCTGCTGCCCCTGCTGCTGCCGCTGCTGCTGCCGCTGCCGCCGCCGCCGCCGCCGCCGCTGCTGCTGGGAGCGCTGCGGGAGCGCGCTTGCTGTTGCTGCCCCCGCCACCACTGCTGCTCCTGCCGCCGCTGCTGCTGCTGATGATGATGATGATGCTGTGCGTGCTATTGCCGCCGCTGGGATTGGTACGGTTGCCGGGAGGGCTGCTGGACACCGCGCTGTGCTGCCACAGAAGCTGTTGAGGTTGCACAGCTGGCAAATGGCAGCTGGGGTATGCGGTGCAAAGGTGCGCTGGCCAGACTAGAGGTCGGATCAGATGCTAGTTAAATGAGACATTCAGCTGCTTGCATCGCCGAGCTCGCACGTGTCGCGGGAGCCCCGCAGCGACGGCAGCGTGGACGCGCACACGCTGTCGCCGCTGCTGTGCTGCCGCTCGCGTCGTGAAAGTGCGGGTCCGCAACTCCACAAAAATTTGTGCTATTATTGCTTGACTTCAATGATGTACAATTTCAATTCGCCGCGGCCCTGGATCGTGATTGAGTTGTCATCGCTCTAAGCAATGGCAGGCGAGGTCTAATCCCTGATGCACGTATGTTTCAATTATGAGTGAATTGCACGTAAGCATATTCCAGAGGCTAGGCCTCCGTGGTGGTTGTGGCGGGTGCCGCCCTACGTCACCGTCGAGGTGCATGTGGGTGGTTTGGGCAGGCCCATACAGAATGACACAGGGTCCACAAGCAATTCACAAATTTGAACACATGGCTGCACACTCACGCCTCGTCGATCAGCCGAAGTGCCTGCTGTTGACCGCGTTTGATCTCCCCGCCACCTGCCCTCTGCCTCTGCCAGTGTTCGGCCGCTCACCCTGCCTGCTGCCCTGTCTACTCCTGCCTGCCTCCCCCTCCTGCTGCCGCTGCTGCTGCTGCCGGCCACCACGGCTTTCACCCTGCCTGCCGCCCGACGCCCCACGCTCTGGCTGTTGGCCGCCTTCCGCCTGCTCCCCGCCCGCCTGCTGCTGCTTCTTCCGCCACCTCCGCTCTGCAGGCGTCAGCTTGGGAGCAGCCATCAGCTGCGATGCAGGGCAGTGCAGTGGTGAGGAGGGAGGAGGGGACATATCAGGTGCAGTACATTGACGCGGTTGTTGCGACTGGCAGGCTGAGCGTCGATATGAGCGAGATGACAGGCTGGTCAGCCGTGCACGCATTCACGCATGCACCATGCGAGCACGCATGCATGCAGGCACACATGCACCATGCTCCTGCATCATCGCTGCGGGCATCAAAGACGCACCTGCGGCACCTCGTTAATCGACGACACAACGGTGCAGCTGGGGCCCGCTGTTCTAGAGCCTGCGTCCTCCGCTGTCCCCTCCTGCTCCTGCTGCGGCTGCTCCCGCTGGTGCTGCTGCTGGTTGGCCCACCACTCCACCACCGGCTTGTGGTGGCGCTCCCCCAGGCTGAAGAACCACACGCACTGGAAGCTGCCCGCGGCGACCTGGAAGGCCTGTCCAGCCGGGGCCGCCGAGACGGCGGGTGCTGCGCCCGCATCTGGTGGAAGACCGGCAACTTCCCCGGCTGCATTGCTGCCGCCGCTGCTGGCGAGTGCGCCAGGGGCTGCGGCTTGGTCTGATAAGGCTGGTTGCTGCTGCTGCTGCTGCTGCTGCTGCTGCTGCTGCTGCTGCTGCTGCTGCTGCTGCGAGAGTTGGTCCTGGTGCTGTTCGGCCTCTCCATCCGCCCCCAAGCCGGAGCACTCGACCTGGCCTTGCGCCGTTCCCTGCTCCTGCGACGCGGCTCCTTCCGCCACCTGCCGCTGCGCTGCTGCTGGCGCCGCTGCCGCCGCCGCCTGTTGCCCGTCCGCCAGCCGCATGAGCCGGACATCTGCACGCCAGGGATGCGCGGGCAGGCGCCGTCAGGTCGAGCCACACGGCCCCTCACATGCAACAAACCTCCGTCGGTCTACGACTGGACCTGCGGCACGCGTGCGCACGTGCGGCGCGCTTGCTGGACCCGAGCGGCGCGCACCTGCGCGGTCCGGCGCAGTAAAGACGTAGGGCTGGCGCGTGGGGGCCACGAAAGACGGCTTGGGTGCGCCCTTCGGGCGCCTGTTGGTGAGCCACTCTAGGTAGAAGGCCTTGCGGGCCACATATTGCGGGATGAGCAGGAACCAGGGCCTGGGAGGGGGCGACAGCCACCAGAGGGAGGGTGTCGACGAGCGGCCAGATCAACCACACCTGAAGCCGCCGCCTGGACCAGGCCCCCAGGCCGTCCTGCCCGTTGCCCTTGACAGGGCCAAACCCGACCATGTGCCTTCTGCTCGTCCATTTGATAATGGTACGTTGGGCGAGCGCCGCGCCTGCTGCTGCGCCCCGCCGCGGCCGGTCAAACCCCCTCACTTGTTTGAGTTGACCGCGAACCGGAATATGCGCTCCAAGTGATCTCCGCTGAAGGGCGGGTTGGTGAGGAGCACGTCATACTCAGGGCAGCGCCCCTCGGCCCTGACCTGATAGAAGTCCTCGTTCCTGCGACGGCGGCCAGGAATTGGCAGCGGGAGGGGCCATGCGGCATTAGGGTCAACGGGCGGGCCCGGGAGGCTCCGTGGCGCCGGTGGGGCCGCAGGGCGCTGCCACGCTTTCCAGCTGATTGGAACAGCGCGCGGGAGTGGGCCTAGCCCATAATTCCATGCCGACCCTGCATGCTTTTGCCCAGCAGGATGCTGCCCCTGAAGGCCTGCATCCCGCAGGCGCGGCCACCGCGGTCTGCCGGTCCAGCTGCCGCGCAGCTGCCCACCTGTTGTACACGGACTCGAACCCCAGCCGCGCCATGTGCTGCACCATTCGGCCCTCGCAGTAGAATGGGTCGTACACGCGCAGCGCCGCCTTGGTGGTGCCCAGGCGCCTGCGGTCAAGTATTGTGGTTGGAGCAACAAGAGTGGGGAGGTGTGGATGGCCCGGAGTGCACCGCGAGAGTGGGGGGTAGGGCAGGCCACTGGGGGCGTCCCGCACCCCAGTGCTTCGGGGTGCCAAGCGACGGCGCTATTGGCTGCGGGGGCTGGCAAGCAGCACGAGAAGCAGCCGCTGAAGCTGAAAGTGCCGCCTGGTTAGGGCCGCTCGCAGCAGCGGGTTTTACTTCCAGCCTGCACCCCAGCGGCAGTCGGCCGGGCAGTCGGGAGCGGGGGTCGGCTGTGTGCCTACCGCGCCAGGCGCGCCAGGAGTGGCTCTAGGTGCTCGTACGCCTCAAACGGCGTCTCTGCGTGGTCTCCAGGGTCTGTCTCAAAGGGGTGCTCCTCAGCTGCGGCTGGAGAGGCAGCTGCTGTTGGGAGGAGAGGCGCCGCCTGGGGGTCGACCGCCGCCGCCGCCACACCGCGAGTGTCGGGTTGCAGTTCGGCAGGCACCGCGCTGGGGGCGTTTGCGGGTGCAGCTGGGACACCCGGGGATACAGCCGCTTCATGTTGACCCGTTTCCGCGCTCATTGCGCCGCTGCTAGCAAGCAGAACACGAGCCGCGGCGGCGGCAGCAGCAGCAGCGGGAAATGGCGACGGGTGTGAAACAGGTGACGATGCGCCTATGCAAGAGGCGCGCTGGGCTAATGAGGAGATGTTATTTTTAGGCGCCTACGCTTCGCAATGGATCATGCGACGCGCAAACACCGGTGTCACAGTGTGATCTATGAATACAGTGTTTTTCATGAAGCGGTGATGATGAATCAGAAGTGATTGTTCGTCTGATACTCTTGTTAGCTAGCAGCACACAAGGGGGCAGCGACATGGGCACCAGGTGCCATGGGCGCCAGTCAGCACCAGACAGGCACGGGGGTTACCTCGCGCGCTCTTCACAAGCCCTCGGGCTAAGTGAGATCCCAATGCTACAGCAGGGCCTGGACTGGCACAACGGGCCAGAACTTGCCATTCTTAAGGCGGGCACACCGCCAGCCAAAGGGGGGCGTGTTGAGGGGGGGTGTCATGTTACATCCTGAGTGCACGCCCGCATTGCACCACGCCCGCCCCGCATCCCGCGGCGGCACGCGAACGCGCTGGCCGCGTGGCGCGACGCAAGCGAGGGCCTTTTGCATGGCATCGCTCTGCAAAGCTTCGCATGCATGGCTGGCTGCTGGCAGCCCAGCAGCGGCACCCCATGAAATCAGGGCGACGGTTGTGCATTTTTTACATCCTGCTGGAAGGTGCGTTGCTGCAAGTGCTGAGCAAGCTGCCAAGTGTGAGTGCTGCATTCAGCTGAGAGATACGTAGCTTCAAATGCTGAGCAAAAGCTTCCAAGTGTGAGCGCTGCAAACGATTCAGTTGTGATTCGCCCTCCTGCCGCGGCCCCTGGTCGGCGCGTCGCCGCGGGCGACGGCGTAGAAGCCGCGCCCGCGGCCGCCGTCCCGCGCGCCGCCGGCGTACCCTCCGCCGCCGCGGCCGCCAGAGTGGTGGTGGTGGTGGTGCTGCTGCTGCCGGTGTGGCGGCGCGTTAGGGTAGAAATAGGCGCTGCTGCCGATGTCAAAGT
>NW_014012778.1:0-6582 GCF_000611645.1 Monoraphidium neglectum
GCGCTGAGCTGGCGCGCAAGCCCCTGGCCATGTCCGAGGCCGAGGCCTGCGCCACCCTGGGCATCAGCGCCGCGGCCGCGGGGCCGGACGGCGTCGTGTCGGAGGAAGAGATGCGCCGGGCCTACCGCTCACTGGCGCGCAGGTGGGCGCGCTGCTCCTGAATCGGCGTAGTGTGATGTCAGGGGAAAGACTCGTGGTGTGCTTGTGGCCGGCTGGCCGGCCTGCTGGGCTGGTGGACGATTCATGTTGAGATGTGGTTTCTGCCCTTGCATGGATGCCACGCAAGCTCCCGCCCTCTTGCAAAGCCCTGACGCCTAATGAGCCATCAGTCGCTGAACCTCGCGTCAACCGCGTCCCTTCCAGCCTGGCGGTCCAAACCCCCTGCCAACCCATCCCCCTCGATTGCGACCCCACCCTCAAAACCCTGAAACACCCAAATGTCGCATGCGCCAGGTACCACCCCGACAAGAACCCCAGTCCCGAGGCCCGTGCCAAGTTCCTGGCCGTCCAAAAGGCCTACGAGCGCCTGCAGGCCGGCGCCGCCGGCGGCCAGGGCCCGCAGCCGTGGCGGGTGCAGCTGATGCTGCGGGCGCAGTGCATCCTGTACGCGCGCTACCCGGAGGTCCTCGGGCCCTTCAAGTACGCGGGGTACCCCTTGCTGCTGGAGGTCCTGCGGCAGCAGGGCGCGGGCGAGGGGCCGGACGGCGGTGGCGCCGCCGCGGGCGCGGGCGCGGCGGCGGCTGCGAGCGGGGCGCGGCCGGATGCGGAGGAACACGCGGATGGCGGGCAGCAGCAGCAGCAGCAGCAGCAGCAGCAGCAGCAGCAGCAGCAGCAGCAGCAGCAGCACGAGCGCCACTTCCTCAAGGGCGAGAGCACGGGGCTGGTGCGGGCCGCGGTCGAGCTGTGCTGGCTGACCTGCGTGGCCTCAGCCCTCAACGCCGAGGAGCTGCTGCGCTGCGGCGGCGCCGCCGTCCTCGCGGGCCTCCTGTCGCGCTGCGTCGGCGTCATGCCGCCCGACGCGGCGCCGACGAGCGCCGAGGCGGAGATAGCGACGCACGCGCTGCGCACGCTGGCCGGGCTCGCGGCCGTCGAGGCGGCGCGGAGGGAGCTGGCGGGGCCGGGGTACCGGCAGGTGCTCGCGGATGCGGTGCGGTGCTGCGCGCTGGAGCGCGCGCACGGCGCGGTGGAGGGGGCGCTGGTGCTGGTGGCGCAGCTGGCGGCGTCGCCGGCGCTGCAGGTGACAAGGGCCGCGCGGTGGTGCGAGCAAGCCTGGCTGGGCGGTGGGGACGCCTGCTTGCTGCCATGCTGGACGCGGACCTGAAAAGCTGCGTACTCTTCGAAGGCAGTGCTGCCGCGGCCACCAGCTCTTGATGCACCCCCGCAACATGGGCGCCCGCGCCGCGCCGCGCAGCTGGCGCTGCTTGAGGCCGGCGCGCTGGGCTACGTGGTGCCGCTGCTGCTGGGCTACGACTCGACGCTCGCGCCAGAGGCGGCGGCGCGCCTGGTGCTGCCGTTTGGGCCTGGCGCGGGGCCGGAGCAGGCGAGCGGGCGGCGGCGGGCGGGAGCGCTGCGTGCACGCTCACCTGACTGCGGTCGTCGAGCGTCCGTTAAAGCCAGCTCCAGCTGTGACCATTCATTTGAACAAGTGCGCCATGGCAGCAGCATGAAATCCTCAACTTGCCGCTCTCACATGCCATTGGCTAACAGACCTGCCAGCTGATTAGTGCCTCTGTACTCCCAACCCTCACTGCAGGTCCGCGCGGCGCTGGCGACGCCGCTGATGCGCGCCAACCTGCAGGAGGCGCGCAGCCAGCAGGCCCTGCTCGCGGCGCGTGCCCTGGCGCGGCTGGCAGGTGCGGGCGTGCTGCGGGCATCTGACAGGGGAGGTGGCGCCGCCGCATTGCATATGCTCGGCCAGTGCTGCCAGCATGCGCGATCGAGTTGGTGTGGCATCCTCTGGCAGATCTACCCTTGAAGTGCTTTCTCAATCGCCTGCGGTGACAAGGTTGCTCTGCTGCCCAGTTGGCCGTTCACAGCCTCACCTGCCCGCACCCCCGCAGGCATGCTGCCGGAGCCGCACCGCACGCCCACCTGCTCCCCCGCGCTGCTTGCGCTGCGCGCGCTGCTCACCGAGTCGCTGGCGGCGCGGCTGGCGGCGCCCGAGCCACAGCCGCTGCTGGCCATCCTGGGGTCGTCCAGTGTTGAGACGGCCCACGTGATCTGGAACAACTCGATGAGAGAAGAATTGCTTAAGGTGCTGGCGTGTTGGGGGGAACCGTGCTTGTGCATGCATGAAGTGCATGTGTACCTGCATGCATGCGTGCATGCGTGCATGCGTGCATGCGTGCATGCGTGCATGCGTGCATGCGTGCATGCGTGCAGCATGCAGTTTGTTCGAGCATGCGGGTATTGCTTGCGCACGGTGCATGCGAGCATGCGTTCAGGCGAGCATACATGCATGCGTAAGCGTCAATGTTGACCGTTGACTGCAGCTTGGCCCAAACGCCCGAGGCATCATAATACTCTCCTGTCCCTTCACCCACTGCCACACATCCCTCAACTTAAGCTCCTCATCCCAAGCACCAACCACCACCATCCTACTGTCGCTCCTCTGCAGGCTCTCCAGCAGCAGCGCGAGCGCGGCGCAGACGCAGCGGCGCTGCAGGGCTTCAAATTCTCAGGGCTGGCCGGGGAGCTGCAGGTCGGGGGCGTGTTCGTGCGCGTGTTCAACCAGCGCGCACGGCTGGGCGCCGCCTCGCCAGCCGCTGGGGCGCCGGCGGGCGGCGGCGCGGCGACGGGGGGGGCGGCTTCGGCGGGCGGCGGCGGGGCGGCGGCGGCGGCGGTTCCAGCAGACCCGGCCGGGTTCTGCAAGGTGGGTCGTTGTGCTGAGCTGCGCTGCATGGGGTGTACGTCATGGTGCATTGTCATCACGCCAGCATCCACACCTGCTTTTCCCACACATGTGTGCTCACGAGTCCTACCAACTTTGGAGGAGATGCGAAGCAGCATGAGAGCGAATCGTGTGAAACAAATCGGAATGCATACGCTTGCCAAGCCCATGCATGCTCCCAGCAGTAAATTGAGCACATGGTCCCTGGATCACCCAACCCCTGCCCCCTCCATGATTTTGAATCCTCCTCCTCCAACCAATTAAGGCCCTGGTCAAGTTCCTGTACGAGCGGCTGGTGGAGAGGGCCTTCCGGGGCACAGAGCTGCACTGGGTGTCGCGCAAGGAGCGCGCCGCGGCGCTCGACGTGCTCACCGCGCTGGCCGCGCTGCTGCAGCAGGAGCCGCGCCTGCTGGGACTGCTCACCTCCAAATCAGCGCTGTCCCCCGTCGTCGCGGCGCTCGCGCCGGCCGCTCTGCTGGGCGGCGCAGCAAAGCCCCTTTCGCCAGGTGCAGCCGGGGCCGCCGCGCAGGCAGCACCCGCGGCATCCGACGCCGAGGCGATGGCGGCGGCAACGGGCGACGACGTGGCCTCCCAGGCGGCGGACGCCGAGGCGCTCGCGGCTGGCGCGCTGTCACTGCTCGCCTTCGCGACACAGAGCGCCCAGCTGACGGCGGCGCTGATCGACGAGTCGTTTGTCCGCACCCTGCTGTGGCTCGCGCACGCGCCACCCTCGCCGCGCGTGCTAGCCGGCGCGCTGGGCCTGCTGCGTGCGCTGAGCGCGCACCCGGCGGTGGCGCTGGTCTGCGGGTACCAAGGGGGCGCCGTGCTGCTGCTGGACGTGCTGCTGCACCCGCCTGGCGCGCCCTGGCCCTTCCTGGCCGGAGCCGGGCCTGCCACGCCCGCGGACGAGGACGGCGCGCGGGGCGCGGCGGCGGCGGCGCTGCAGCGCGTGATGGCGGACGCGACTAATGGGACGCGGACGCGCCTGGTGCTGGAGCAGCTGCTGCCGCCGGGGCTGGTGGCGGGGATTGCAGAGGGGCCGCCAGAGGCCGTGCTGCGCATGCTGGCGCAGGTGGGTTGCAACTGAACAGGGCGGCTGGTGCCTAGGGCATTCGCTGCTGGGCACTGGGTTGACTCTGGAGCTTCACTAGCCTTGTTTACATGGGAGTCTGGCCAAGCGCCCTGGTGGCTTCCCGCTGGAAATCAAACAGGCACACTTTTGATCAGCTGGTCTTCACGGCACGGCAGCAACTGCGAACGTCTCACCGCCACATGTGTCGCGCTGCTGTCTCACCACCACCCCAGGACGTGGAGACCCCAGAGTCGCTGTGGGACCGCCGGATGGCGTCGGAGGCCGCCGCAGAGGCGGCCGCCCTCGCCGCCGCCGCCCGCGCGCAGCATGCGGCCGGCAAGCCCGAGTGGGCGCCGCCGCCCGGCTACCGGCTGCGGTACGGCCGGCTGCGGGGCGAGCTGTTTGTGGGGGGCGTGTACGTGCGGCTGTTCCTGAAGAGCCCGCGGTTTGCAGTGCGGGACCCCGTAAAGTTCGGGGAGGCGTTGGCGGAGCGCTACTTGCAGGAGCTCTCCACAGCGGCAGACGCGCGCGCTGTCACTGGTGCCGCCGGCGCCACAAGCGACGCGGCGGAGGCAGCGGCGGGGTCGGCGCTGCTGCTGTCTGCGGCGGCAGTGGCGCTGCTGCGGGGCCACGGGCTGCTGTGTGACCACCTGGCTCAGTTGGGCTACACCAGCAGGCTCCTTGGCTTCCTCGCACGCCGCGCCCCTTTGGCAGCGGCGGCCGCCACGCCAGGCGCGCAGCAGCACCAGCAGCAGCAGCAGCAGCAGCAGCAGGCGACAACCGCGGCCCCTGACGAGCTCGGCGGCAGCGCGCTGCGCCTGCTGCACCAGCTGGCGTCGAGCGCAGGGGCGTCTGAGGCGCTCGCGACCGCCACGGCAGCGCCCTGCGTGCCGACGCTGATGGCAGCGATGGCGTGGGGGCCCGGCGCGAGCGTCCTTGCACTGGAGACGATAAAGCGTGCACTCGTGCCTGGCAACCGGCAGCGCGACACGTTGGTTGCACAGGCGCTGCAGGCGCAGCTTCCGGCGCGGCTGCTGCAGCTGCTGGACTGGAGGAGCGGGAGCGGGCCACCGGCCGCATCGCAGCAGCGGGAAGTGGGGTCCCCGCTTATGAGCGAGCAGGGCAGCCAACAGCAGCAGCAGCAGCAACAGCAGCAGCAGCAGGCGGGGGAGGCGCAGGAGGCGGCGGTGCAGCGTGCACTGGCGGTGGATGTCCTGCGGCTGCTGTCAGAGGAGGAGGGCGCCTACTCCGCACAGGCGGCCGCGCTGCTGGCCCGCAGCGAGGTGTGGGGTGCGTACCGTGGGCAGCGACACGACATGTTCCTGCCCAGCGGCGCCACGGACGACAGCGGCGTGGCGGGGCTGCTGACGGCAGGAGAGACGGCGCGGTTTGCACTGCCAGCGCCGGAGGCGCTCACGCCGGCAGGCGGTGGTGAGGGGTGACGAGCCGGCAGGCGCTCAATGAGACCATTTCGGTAATCATGATCCGCCTCTTATTGCGATGATGGCCTTGTGAGGCTAATACCATGCCCAGCAGGGGTGATGTTGTCAGCGGCAACGGTTGGCACTGACGGCAGCAGAACAGCAGCAGCAGCAGCAGCAGCACCAGCACCAGCACCCCTGCGATGCGTGTCAGCCCCTGTAGCATGCCAGATATCAAAGCCAGCATTTCAGTAGCGTGTATAAAGCCTCTGAGACTCGCAAGTTGTGTGCGGCAACGTGCCCCTTGTGCACTCCTAACGCGCAGCGCCTGCTGCTGCTGCAGTCAGCACAGGTCAAACCCCAGCTTCCCCAGCTCAGCCCCAGAGCAATCATGCACATCAAAAGGCGTGATGAGAGCTGTGTGGGTTGCAGCTGCTGCACCCACTCGGGGCCAAGTTCCCTGCTCGCAGTAACGGACGTCAGCCGGGCGGTCGAAAATCGCGGATTTAAAAGCACACACACTTGCCACAATCGATCATTCCCAATTATTTCCCATCAGCATCAAGACTTCTCTTCCGAGCCTACAAGCAACTACCTACCCTTCTCTCCACCGTGCGACAACGCTGCTTGTCTGCTCGCCAGTGCCCTGGCGCCACCCCCCACAAAGCCCTCCCTCCAAGCGCGCCCGTCTCCAAGCTACGCCCAGCCCGCACAAGACGTTCGGACTCTGCGGTCGGTCCTTAAACTGACCCAGTGCCGCTTCGGCACGCCGCGGCGGCTTCGGCTGCTTGCAGTGGTCCCCTTGCTGCCATTGGTTTCCGACCACTTGGGGTTTCGGCAAGGAATGACGACGTGCACGCTGTGCTGTCACGGGTCTTGCGTCGACCCCTCTAAACAAGTGCCTTTGCGGCACGCCGCGGCAGCTTTGGCTGCTTGCAGTGGCATCCCTTCACACCGAGTGGTCGACGCAAGGCCGGTCGAGATTGTGCAAGGGAAACAGTCAAGAGCAATCAGAGCACCCAACCTAGTGGGCGGTGCTATTATTTTGGGGCCCAATTTGCAGCGCACCTCCTCGCGGTGGGCCCTGGCACGGCGGCGGGCCTCACCCATGCCCGTCTGCCAACCAAGATGCTGCTGTTTGTGTGTGTGTGTGTGTGTGTGTGTGTGTGTGTGTGTGTGTGTGTGTGTGTGTGTGTGTG
>NW_014012778.1:6929-19912 GCF_000611645.1 Monoraphidium neglectum
GTGTGTGTGTGTGTGTGTGTGTGTGTGTGTGTGTGTGTGTGTGTGTGTGTGTGTGTGTGTGTGTGTGTGTGTGTGTGAGTCAAGCGGGGGGAGGGAGGTGGGCGCGCGCATATCGATCCCCGTGTGCGTTTGTGCACACGCGTGTGCCTTTGCTCACACAACCATGTGTGCCCCCCTTTTGCAGTTGCTGGGTGGGCGTGGCTGTGTGCGCATGAACTGATGACGACTCTTTTCCTCGGAATCAAAATCTGCTCGTTGTGTGGAATGCGCAATAGCCAAACAAGGCAGCTCTCACGTCCGCTGCGCAGGCATGCCTGCTTGCTCCCTTGGAAAGCCGTTGCCTCGCCATCTACAGTATATAAGTTTGGTGCCCTGACAAGAGGGGGCGCCAATGAAAGTGCAGTAGTGATCCAATGCTGGTACTGTGCCATTGACAAGACAGTTTTAGGCAGTTGCGAGGCAGTTGCCATTTTCCAAGGCAGAGTGCAGCACGTAACGACTCAAGACACGAAGTGCCACCCTCTAAATTTCCACCAAATGCTGCGCACACTGTGCGTTCCATGCGCCCGCCATGGTCCACAAACACTGCGATTTGCACAATGCAGCTTGCCGCAGCTGCTGCAGCAGGAACCACTCAGCCACAGCCGGGTGTCACCTTTTGGCGAAAGGTGACCCCAGTCTGCTCGTAGTGCCACAGAACATGTGTCCTGCCTACCTGAATCTCTGACAAGCTTGCCTGGTTCCCTGCGTGCAAAGGATGTAACCGGACACCACTTGCCATGTGAGCCACAGCGCCGTCGACCTCAGCAGCAGGCCATGCATCGATCGGCCCCGCCTGGGGCCTGGCCCAACGTTCAAATTCGCTTGGGTGGTGGCCTGCACGATGCAGGGTACCGCAAGGATCCCGCGCAGCACTGCTCATGACCATACCGTACCCCGCAGCCTCAAGCGGCCGGGAGATGACACCGTAACTGACGGAGGTACGTGAGATTATTCAATGATACGAGAAGCTCCACATTTCATGGACACAATGCACATGTGTGAATGGCTCTGTTAACATATGAAGGTATACATCGCGCGACTGTCTCATTTCATAAGCTGCAAGCCGCAATCATTCGGACAGTCTCTACATGCTTTAGTAAGACTGGATGCCTTGCCCACCCACCGACGACCGTGCATTCACTCAAGTTGATTCATAAAAAAATATGTTGGGCTCGCAGCGCACCACGAAGTCGCATCGTGTGGTGTTGGCAACTGATGGAGGATGTAACACCCAGGTTACACAAAGAGTGTGATGCGTGCTGCGCTCTGCTTACAGTTGGTCCTTTCTGCATCACAGCGCAGCGCATGAGGGTCTGTTAATGTCTGAAGCGGGTGACAAGCCTGGCTCACAGGACTTTTCAGCTGCAGCCAGGACGCTGGAGAGCTGCCTGTAGCTGTCGCAGGCACTGCACTAAGGTCACCAGCTTTTGCTCGCCCTTCCCAGGACTAGGGGACAGGGCAGGTGCCGTCTGTCCTCACCAGAACGATTGGCGCACGCGCTGTGGCGACGGCGCCACCTTAACTCTGTTGCCTCAAAAACGGGTGGTGTCTTGGGAGCCATACAGCTGGATGGAATTTATTGGGGCAGCGAGGGCACCGACCCGCAGTCACCTGCGCTGTGCTTTTATTCCTTGCGGCTGCCCGCCCCTCGTGGTATCCCAGTCGCAGCAGTGGTTCACTGAGCGCATGTATTTCCGGCATGCATGCCGCGGGAGGCCTTTAGGCCACGCCGCACCCGATCCTTTGGCACACACTGCAACATTCAGGCAGGGCATTGTTGAGTTTTAAGGGTTACTCGCACCGCGGAATATTTAAAGCCATACACTGGCCTACAAACCAAGACACACCCACGCCTGTCAACAAGCCTGCCAGCCGCGTCTCATCGCAATATCAGTGCGCAGGCATGCGCACAGGCGACCATATGGTCGCCTGCGCGCCACCCAAGTAACTGCCAGAATGTCAAGGCCCAAAACCGCCAATGCTCCGCCTCGGCCGCCCACGCTCAGCCCCGCCTCCCCTTTGCACCCCGCCCCAGCATTACGTCTGCAAGCTGCGTCTCTTCGCCGCGGAAGTGCGCGCCCTGCAGGTGAGTGTCAGCGTTCTTCCAGAACGCGGGCCGGTCCTGCTCGTGCCGGGAGCCGGCGTGCATGGCCGCCATCAGCCGGAACCCAGCGCGCCGCGCAGCATCGACAAGCTTCGGCGCCACCCCTGTGAAGGTCCCGATGACCGTCTTGTCCTCGTCCTCGTCGTCAGTGTCGCTGTTGACTGTGGTTTGTTCCTGTGATTGTGGTTTGTGTGGTGTATGTGTGGCGGTGTGTGTGTGTGTGTGTGTGTGTTTTTGGGGGGGGGCGTGGCTGTGTGTGGGGGACTGTGTGTGCGCGTGCGTGCAAGCGCGCGCAGTTGTGCGGGTGCGTGTGTTTGAAAGCATTTGTTGTAAGCCTGTGCACGCAAAAGCGTATGTTGACAGAAGTATCTTCGGACTCACATCAAGCCAGCATCCCAGGACACTTGAAGCACACCTCACCTTGTCGAGGTCCCGCACCACCATCTTTATGTGCCACAGGCTGGCGCCCTTGACGCCGGTGCGGTACCAAAGCCTCTCACGACCCTGCTTGGTACGCTCAAAGCCAAAGGTTTGCCCGGCGGGTGGCGCGGCGCTGTGCTGGCGCTGGTGCTGGTGCTTGTGTTTTGTTGAGCCCTGCTTGTGCTGGGATGCATTGTAGAAATCGGTGTTGCTGGGCTTGAACGGGGCAAGGCTCGCCTCTGCAAACTGCGGCGTGGACAGGTCGATGGGGTGCGGGGTGGCTGTGACATCTACCACAAGGCCTGCCTCCCTGCACCACAGCTCCGCGCTGAGCACCTCGTTCTCGGCATCCTGCCACCTGCCTATGCCCCGCGCCCGCAGCTCGGCCAGCTTGGCCCGCAGCTCGGCGTGGCCGTTGCCATTGCCCAGCGCCAGGCCGCCCACCGCGGGCGCCGCGGGGCTGCGCAGGCGCGCTGCGCCGCCCTGCCGGCCGCGCTCTTGCTCGGAGCCTTGTGCGGCAAAGCCGTGGCCTGCCCCGCCGGCGCTTAGCGCCGCGCCGCGGCGGCCGGCGGACACTTGGGCGCTGGCACCACCGCTGACGCCACCATGGGGGATCGCACCAGACACAGGCTCCGCACCGTCGCCAAGCTGCAGATCGCGGGCGGGGCCAGGTGCGACCGCATCCGCTCCTGCAGCGGCCGCCGCAGCTGCCGCCACTGCAGCGGCCGCCGCCTTGGCCGCTTCTGACGCCGCTGCAGCGATCTGCTGCCCGTATGAGAGCGGCGCTGTGTCCATCGTTGCAGTACTGGCGTCCATCATCTCTATCTCCCCCCCGCCATCCGGCTGCCGCCGCTGCCGTGGCGCCTGCTGTTGCCTGGCCTGCAGCCTCGGCGGCGGCGCCCTGGGCGCTGCGACGCTCCTTGGCGCTGCCGTGGGCTTGCCGACGGTGCAAAGTGTCTGCCTCTCAAAGGGCCCGAGCCTGCAGTCGCGCACATCACTCTCGCGCGCACACTGGGACTGGCGGTGCCGTGAGCGTGAGCTGCGGGGGCCACCGGCGCCTGAACCTGGGCTGCCCTGGCCGCGGCCACCAACCTCGCCGCCGCCGCGACCGTGGAAGCCCTGATGCCTGGCTCCAGAGCCGCTGTAGCGCACGCGGCTGTAGCCATCACCATCATCGCCGCCATACCCATCGCTGTCCCAGCCATAATCGCTGCCAGGCCCGCCCCTGCAGGCGCGGCCGGTATCCATGCGGCCGCGATGCCCATATCCGTCATAGCCGCCGCCGCAGCCTTCCTCATCTTCATCCGCGGTGTCCTCTGCACTCCCCTCGTCGAAGCTGGCGGCAGGCCTCTCGCGCCGCTGCCTCTCATGCCTTTGTGCCACGGCCAGCTGTGTAGAGATTGTACCCTCCTCCTCTACTGCCTCCCCTGCCTCCTCTCCCTCCTCCTCCTCCTCCCCTTCCTCCCTGCCCCACATCCATCGCCGCTGCTGGTGGTGCTGGTGCTGGTGCTGCTGCTGCTGGTGGTGCTGGTGCTGGTGCTGCTGCTGGTGCTGCTGCTGGTGCTGCTGCTGGTGCTGCTGCTGCTGCTGCTGCCGCCGTGTTGGCGCTGGCGGTGCAGCCGGTACCACCGCGCTTTTCGGGCTCATGGGCGCCAGCTGCGGCGCGACCTCCTCTTCCTCGTCGCTGTCTCTCAAGACCAGCACCCGCCGACGACGCGGCTGCCGTGGCAGCTGGGGAGGCACCACCCCCACTTGCGGCTGGTCATGTCCGTGGTGCTCGCCGGCCGCGCCGCCTGCTGCCCATTCGGCCTCAGGGGCGACCGGCACCCCTGCTGGCGCGAGCAGTGCAGGCACCAGGTCCTGCGCACGACCATCGTCCGCTGCGGCCGCGGTCGGCTCTGCCATTGCTGGTGTGGTGGATGTGCAGTGCGCGCCGCCGCCGCCGCGGTAGCCGGCGCTTGCCGACTGCGCAGCGCGACCCTGCGGCGCCCAGCCTGCTTGCTGCGCCTCTTCGGGGTTGGCAACGGCCAGCGCATGAAAGGCCGCCGCCTGGGCCGCCTGCGCGCACTCGTCCTCAACGTCGAGCAGCGCAACTCCAAAGAAGACGCCTCCCTAAAGCGGCGTGCGACAGGGTGAGCGTGGGATGGCGGCAGTAAGACGGGAAGCGGGAGGGGGCCGGTGGTACGCAGGGCGCTGGCGCTGGCGGTGTGTGGGTGTGAGTGACCGAGAGAGGTTTGCAGTGTGTCGCCGTGATGTGCCTCCACATCCCAGACCCTCTTTATTCTTGATGCATTACTTCGTCCCAAGGACATGCAAGATCGAGCGCGTTTGCTCCGGCAACGGCGCACCTGGCCGTCCTCCGCTCTGACGCAGCAGAGGTAGCCGAGCAGCTGCGCGTCGCTGGATGACGTCAGCCAGGTATCTGGCGCGCCGCTGCACACTGTCAGGCAGACGGCCGGCTGCCCGTCGGGCCCCTTGCCTACTGCCGCCGCCAGCCCCTCTTGCCCAAAGTCCGCAACATGCCGCACTGCGTCGACCGCGCGCTTGGGCTGCGCGCTGGTGCCGGCACGCTGCAGCTTGCGCAGGTTGATGTTCACCGCTAAAAAGCGCCGAACAACGGCCTCGACGCAGCAGCTGGCGTCTGTCCAGCGCCGGTTGCTGGCCGCTGCGACCTTCTGCACATATTGCAGCAGCTCCGGCCCCTTGTCGGCAAAGCGGCGTGCGCCGCTGAAGCCTCGGCCCCGCTCCGGCTGCTCTGCCTGCCGCCCCTCTGGCGCCGCCGACGAGAAGCCGCCCACGTACTTGTGGAACTTGGGCTTTGATTGCTTGAGCCCGAGCAGGTCAATTCTGGCTTTTGCCCTTGACGCGGCGGACGCGAGCGAGGCGCGCAGCTGCGCCCCAGCTGTTGCGATATCTGGCATGAAGTCCTCCTGCTGCTGCTGCTGCTGCTGCTGCTGCTGCTGCTGCTGCTGCTGCTGCTGCTGTTGCTGCTGTTGCTGCTGTTGCTGCTGCTGCGGGGGCGGCTGCGGCAGCGGCTGCTGGTACTGCTGCGGCTGCTGCGGCTGCGGCTGCGGCTGCTGCTCCTGCGTTTGACGTTTGCGCTGATGCAATATCTGTTCTTCTGCAGTCTCAGTGCGTTGTTTCTTGTTGTGCTTCATCTCAAGAGCAGCGGCAGCGTCACCACCCCCAGTCCCGTGCTTGGGGCTGCACGGGGGGCTGCCGCCAAGGGCGGCGCGCTTGTGGGTGCTGCCGGGCCCCAT
This sequence comes from Monoraphidium neglectum, assembly GCF_000611645.1. Classification (NCBI taxonomy): domain Eukaryota; kingdom Viridiplantae; phylum Chlorophyta; class Chlorophyceae; order Sphaeropleales; family Selenastraceae; genus Monoraphidium; species Monoraphidium neglectum. The sequence continues at coordinate 12,756 of NW_014012778.1, forward strand.
GCTGTTGCGGGCGCCGGCTGCTGTGGAGGAACTACCAAGTGCGATGCGGAGGGGGAGTTTGTCGAGCTTGGCCAGCCTGCGGCGCAGAGCGGAGCACATTGCCTGGGGGTCATGCAAGGGTTGACCATCTCGTGGGCGTGTCCGTGACGCAGGCTACGGCGGCTTCACAGGCGGGCGTATCTCGACCATATGAATACCCCACACCTTGGAGGCTGGTGGCTAGGGCCTCCGGGGACTTAGCCAACAAGTTGCCGCTTGCCGGGCCCGGGGGATGCGATCTGATCCCCTCGCTGGGCGCCCCGGCCTATCAACGAGACACAAGAGCTGAATTGTGGCAGTCACGACTTTTCTTGCGCGCTGAAGAGAGGGCTGGATATGAGCACCATGCTGGGCTCGGTGCGCCCACTGCAACTTGGCGTGGGCTGAGCTGAAAGTACTTTATGAACTTTTGAAATGATCATAATTGCCAGATCCAGCTGGTTGCAGCGCGCTTTTGGACAGGAATGCCATGACCTTTGTGTCGGAGCAGCTGCTTGCCTGCCGCTGTTGACCGCCGCAGCATGCTGATCACGTACATGAGGTGTCTTCCCGATCACTTACGGCGCCCAGAACTATTGGTGTTGCTGCTCTGGCTTGCCATAATGCCGTGTGCTGCCTTGCGTGCAGCTCTGCCAAGTATGCAGGCCCTGTGCTGACTGTGCGCAAGGGCTCAGTAGTCTCAGCAAACGCATTGCCCCCAAGCCGCGTGCGAAGCAGGCATGCCTCGCATGCGCCTGCCATCCTCCAGATAGCATGTGCTATAACTTACAACTTGATTCGCTTGGGCATATTATCGGGCAAGCAGAGTCAGGACACCACCATCATTGGCTTGCGGCGGCTGCACACACCCCTGAATTTTGTCAAGGGGTCTGATGAATGCCGCCAGGCCAGGTCAGGAGGGGCAGTGGACACCACAAAACTCCGCAATGACATAAGTGACGCGCCTGGCTGTAGGGGCGAGCTACTGCACGAGCACGTATCAGCTGGTTGCGGCGAGACAAATGTCGGTGGCGGCAGTGGCGTCGTTCTGCGTGCGCACCAGCGCCTCCGCTGCCACCGCAGGGCTGAACCCCATGCCCAACAGCTGCGTGTAGGTGTTGCAAAAGCCCACCACCTGCAATAAGTGTGGCCATGCGTGCGGGGTGGCGGGTGATGGCGGTGCGCGGGCAAGGGGCGGATGCCGGTGCATGCCAGCAGCATGAATGGGCAGGGTGATCCAGGTGCGCCGGCGTGCGCCGCGACTTGCAAGGCCATCGGACACGTGCATGGCCCTGAGTCCCTCTGCATTAGCATCTAGGCGCGATGCTGCAACACAGGCCTTCAAGCTTCTAGAAGCACCTCGGCACTACGCGCTGTTGGGGGCAGCGCCGGCTGATGCTCACCTGCGCCGCGTCGCCGCGGGTCTGTGCCAGGTAGGCGAGGGCCAGGCACACCGCTGCTGGTGTGCAGCTCACTCAATGTTCTGGCCGGCCGCAATTCCGGCACAGTTAGTGTCCTGGCCCAGGGCGGGTTTTTAGGGCGGTGATGGTCGTGTGTGCCGCACTGGGTCGCATGTCCGAGGGCAGCGGCGCATGGAGATGGACAAACGCATGAAGAGGACCATCCAGTGTACCACGATACGTGGTGCTGCTGCAGCAGGCAGTGGCGGTACTTGCAGAGGCCGATTGGCAACGCTGCAACAAGCCACCCTGACAACCATGCATGGGCTTCACCTGCACTTGCGCCCCAACTCAGACGCCGCCAGCACCAGCCACGACTTGGCAGCGATGACGGCCCCGGCTTTACCGGCCACGTCCACCTCAGCCTAGCACAGGAACCTGTCATCCAGCAGGCGGCCTCCAGCTGCATTGCTTTGCGTGCGCCAATAGATTCAAAGCCGCGCTGAGGCCTCGAGCTCCAGGCTCGAGGCTCGAGCCCGCCTGACGGCTGCGTCATCAGCAATTCTGAGGGAAAGGCAAGGTGGTCGCCGCACATGGTGACGCGGTGAAGTTGGGGGCAGGCCCGCGCTCGGCAGCCAGCAAGCTCAATTGCTGCATTCGCCTGGGGAGGCCGTCCACACAGATGGAGTGGTGTGCTTGCACAGCACGAGCGCGCGCACAGCACGGGTTTGCGCTTTGCGACGTCGCTCGCGTTTACAGGATGGTCCCAACGGCGCCCACCAGGGACTCCCATCAAACCACATCTGTCAGTTTGATACGTATTGCAGATGATGTGGCTGTCAGCCTGGAATGGAGAACCGCATCAGGCTCATGCTGCACCGAGATGGCACGCCTCCGTCCACGCTGCAGCGTGCTGTGTCAGAGAGGGTGGCGCCACAAGGCCATTACGCAACCTCATATGGTATGCTGGTTGCATGCGACCAGGCAAGGGAAACGAGGCAGCCTGACAATGTCGAATCGTTGGCGGGTGCCGTCCGAAACGCACTGCGAGACTGTGGTGCAGCAACACAGCCATTTCCTTCGAGGTCGAATGCACGAACCTCGCAGTCAATGACTTTTTCGTTTTTTGATAGGCTGGTGTATCGGGTGTTGATAGGCGCGTTGATCTTGTGGCGGGAGGTCCCGATGTACTAATAGTGCGGATTTGGACCTCGTAATCTGTCGCTTCGCACTCATTAGATTTAATTCACGCCACCAAAACCGCCATCGATGCCATACAGTATCACAGCGTATGATCTCATCTCGGAATTGAAGTGCGTTGAGGTGGGCTCTCATTTCTGAGAGAGATCATATCCGCAGTCCATATCCAAACCAGGCATCAAACTATATGAGTACCTCACGTCGCCCAGGCGACAAGCAGCTTGGCCCGCCTGCACCCGCACACGGGTGCGTCATGCGCTGTGCGCCCCGCGCAGCCCGGCTCCCCGGAGATGCAGCACGCCCCTTCGCGGCAGCACCCACATGTGCAATGGAGTTGGTAGTTCAGGCATTGTTCCAGATTAGCAGCGGGTGGGGGGTTTGCCAGGCTGTGAGGCAGCTGCTGATGCTACCAAGTCATATCCCATGAGCCTGGATGGCTCCAAGAGCGGGCGACCGCGGGATCTTGCAACAATCCTAATACTAACCCAGGTGCTCCTCCTACGCATCGCTTATCTTGAGCTAGGGTGGCCATAGCAGGCAGGCGCGGTCCCATGCGATGGCGGCAGCGAGCGCAGAAGCATGGACAGTAGCCACGGTGGCATGACCGGCAGCAGGACACTTCAGAGCATCCAGTGTTGCTGAGGTGAGTTCGAGGACAACTTGTTTGCTCATTGAGGACGGCTGTGCGACATGCAGCCTCTGTAACCAGGCAGTAGCAGAGTGCCTACGACGCAGCAACCCTGCGCAGCTTGGCCTGCGATTTTGCGTCACCGTTGTTTGAGCTGTCAGGCACGCACATCGGGTCGCAGCCAGCCCGTCAGCCTCGCATTTCTCCTCAGTACAACCTGCCTAGTAGGTTCAGGTGTAAAATCCCCAGCATTATCACTCCTTCCTGCTCTCACTATTGCCACCATCGCGGCGACATCACAACCTGCCGCCTCTGGCACACAATGGGGAGGTGGTTGACACAGTCAACACGAGAAGGTGCGGTGATTGGGCTGGCGGCAAGTGCTGTGGCGCGCTGGGATCATGGGCGTGCCTCAAGTTGAACGGTTTGGAGGGAGGCGGCGCCCCTGTGCTGCTGGCTACGCCAGGACGCTCGAAAAGCGTGCCTGGGCGGCCACCTTCAGCAGCCCTACCCATGAGCTTCGACTGTCATGTGCCCTTCTCAGACTCCGTCTGCGCGCATCCTCGCAGGCATGCCGCAAAGTCTCTAGCACACACTCAACAGTGCGATGCAGGCGCTGCGCGAGCTGCTCACAGAGCCGCGAGTGGAATAGCTGAAGACGCCCTAGCCGCTGCGTGGCCTCCTGGGGACGCCAAGCCTCGAGACGGCCCCTTCATTTGGAACAGTTCTGTGTGGGAGACGCTGCTCAAGATGCCTGCAGGTTGTCGGGACTGCGCACAGACAGTGCATCTGTGAGCGCCGCCTGTACTGCAGCAGTACTGCAGCAGTCCTGCCCCATGTGACACGAATAGCAGGTCGCCATGACCGCAGCCTCCCGTCGACCACTGCTCGACCACCATCGAACTCACTGGCCCCCCAGCTTGCGCTCAGGCAACGACGCGCCATCGTATCCTTGTGCAGGCTCCCCAGCAGCAGCGCAAGCACGTCGCTGGCGCGGCGGCCCCGCAAGCCTTGAAATGCTAGGAGCTGGCTCGAGAGCTGCAATTGGGGGCGTGTTAGTGCGCGAGATTGACAACCGCACTCGGCTGCGCGCCCCCGCGGCGGGCACTGCGGCGCCCACAGGCGGCGTCGCGGTGGCGGGAACTGCGGCTTTGGCAGGCAGCAGCCGAGCAACAGCAGCAGTGGTGCCTGCGGAGCCAGCAGGGTCCTGCAAGGTGAGACGGTGTGCTGAGCTGCGACGGTTGGAAGGTCATATGTCACCGGGCATGCTTTGTCATCACGCCAGCGTTTCCTTCTGCTCCTTACATTGCTGGGCAGTCACTGTGTCATAGCAAACAAGCCTGCGTACCCTGGGACACAAACAAACCTGAACGCTCACATTCAGCAAGCCCATGGATGCGCCCGGCAGTACCGCGGACACTTGATCCCTCGCTCACCCACCCCCACCCCTTATCATCTACCTCATTGCCGTCTCCCTCGCCTGATTCACAAACCAAGGCCCTGGTCAAACCCTGCACTGGGAGACGCGCAAGAAGCGTGCCGCGGCGCTCAACGTGGCCGCAGTGCTGCAGAAGCAGCCGCGCCTGCTGGGGGGGCTCCCCTTCAAATCCGCCCTGTCGCGTGTCGCCGCGGCGCTCGTGCCGGCCGCTCTGCTGGGCGGCGCAGCAAAGCCCTCTTTGCCACCAGCAGCAGGGCCCACGGCGCAGCTGGTGCTTGCGGGGTCCGACGCCGAGGCAATGGCAACGGCAACGGGCGACGACATGGCCTCCCAGGCGGCAGACGCCGAGGCGCTCGCGGCTGGCGCGCTGTTGGTGCTCGCGTTTGCGACGCAGAGCGCCCAGCTGGCAGCAGCATGGGTGGACGAGCCGTTTGTCCGCACCCTGCTTTGGCTCGCGCACGCGCCGCCGTCGCCGTGCGTGCTGGCTGGCGCGCTAGGCCTGCCACGCCCGCCGACAAGGACGGCGCGTGGGGCGCGGCGGCAGCGGCGCTGCAGCGCGTGATGGCAGACGCGACTAATGGAACACGGACGCGGCTGGTGCTGGAGCAGCTACTGCCGCCGGGGCTGGTGGCGGGGATCGCAGAGGGGCGGCCAGAGGCGGTGCTGCGCATGCTGGCCCAGGTGGGCCGCGATGAACGGGGCGGCTGGTGCTTGGGGCATTGCCGCTGGGCAGCGGGTGGGGTCTTGGGGTCTCCCTAGCCTTGTTGGCATGCCGTCCTGTCCAAGGCCCCCTCTGTCGTCCCACCGGAAACCAAGACAGATACTCTAGGTTCAGCAATTCTGCATGACATGGCTGTTACTGCACCCATCTCACAGCGGCGTATGCTGCACCGCCGCCTCCTCACCACCACCCCAGGACATGGAGACCCCAGAGTCGCTGTGCGACCGCCAGATGGTGTCACAGGCCGCCGCAGAGGCCGCCGCCCTCGCCGCCACCGCCCGCATGCAGCACGCGGCCGGCAGGCCCGATTGGGCGCCGCCGCCTGGCTACCGGCTGCGGTATGGCCGCCTGTGGGGGAGCTCTTTGTGGGGGGCGTGCATGTGCGACTGTTCCTCAAGAGCCCGCGGTTTGCTGTGCGGGACCCCGTAAAGTTCGGGGAGGCGTTGGCGGAGTGCTGCCTGCAAGAGCTCTCCACAGCGGCAGACATACGCCGTGTCGCTGGTGCCGGCGGCGCGGCAAGCGACGCGGCCGAGGCAGCGGCGGGGTCGGCGCTGCTGCTGTCTGCAGCGGCGTTTGCGCTGCTGCGGGGCCACGGGCTGCTGTGTGACCACCTGGCTCAGCTGGGCTACAACAGCAGGCTCCTAGGTTTGCTTGCGCACCGCGCCCCATCGGCAGCGGTGGCCACCACGCCAGGCATTCAGAAGCAGCTGCAGGCGGCGGAGGCAGCGCCTGGCGAGCTGGGCGGTAGCCCGCTGCGCCTGCTGCACCAGCTCGCGTCGAGCGCAGGGCCGTCTGAGGCGCTCTCAACCGCCACGGCAACGCCCTGCGTGCCGAAACGGATGGCGGTGATGGTGTGGGGCCCGGCGCGAGCGTCCTTGCACTGCAGACGCTGAAGCGCGCGCTCGCGCCCGGCAACCGGCATCGCGACATGTTGGTTGCACAGGCGCTGCAGGCGCAGCTTCCGGCGCGGCTGCTGCAGCTGCTGGACTGGAGGAACGGGAGCGGGAGCGGGCCTGCCCCCACGCTGCAGCAGTGGGAGGTGGAGCCCCCCCGTATGAGCGAGCAGGGCAGCCAACGCCCGAAGACGCAGCAGCAGCAGCAGCAGCAGCAGCAGCAGCAGCAGCAGCAGCAGCAGCAGCAGCAGCCGGCGGGAGAGGCGCAGGAGGCGACGGTGCAGCGCGCATTGATGATGGATGTCCTGCGGCTGCTGTCGGAGCAGGAGGGCGCCTATTCAGCGCAGGCGGCCGCGCTGCTGGCCCGCAGCGAGGTGTGGGGGGCGTGCCGTGGGCAGCGACACGACGTGTCCCTGCTTAGCGGGGCCACGGACGACGGCGGCGTGGCAGGGCTGCTGATGGCAGGAGAGGCCGCGCGATTTGCGCTGCCAGCGGCGGAGGCGCTCGCGCCGGCAGGCAGGGACCGTGCGGGTTGACATGCCGACTGGCCATTGATTACAATGATGGGTGACGTTTGCTGCAGTCAGTCAGATCGTGTTTGCCAGGTTTGTTTGATTGCCGAATGCAACGTCGGCTACGTGGGATGTGAATTTGTCAACATGCTCGAAGCTCCAAACAGTGGCGCTGGCAGCAGCAGGAGATGTCTGCGATCGCAGCGGGCTTCCAGCACCTGCTGCTGCTGCTGCTGCTGCTGCTGCTGCTGCAAACCATGCACGCAGGCGCCTGCTGCATGCTGAAAGAAGACACCAATAGCAGAAGTATGTGTCGACGGCCTATGTGGCTTGCAGGCTACGTGCAG
>NW_014012777.1:0-17140 GCF_000611645.1 Monoraphidium neglectum
CACACACACACACACACACACACGCACACACACACACACACACAAACACACACACACAAACACACACACACACACACATATCACCACACACATCACCACACACATCACCACACACTCACACACACACAAGCGCATGCTCGCTCACGCCCACTCCCCTGCTCCCTCCGCAGGGCATGTGGTGGCCGGAAGTCGGTGAGCTGCTGCGCGGCTCTACGCCCCTCGGCCCCTCCTACAAGTTTTATGGCGTGAAGAACGTACACCGCAGGTCGGTCAGCGCAGCAGCGGGCGCAGCCTCCCCAACTCACCAAGGCTGCCGCTGCCGCCGCCCCGTCGGGAGGCCCTTGTCTGCTGCTGCACCCCGCTGGCGTGACAGGGTCCAGAGGTCCACTGCTGGATGCTGTCCTTTCAACTGCAAGTTTGGGTTGGTTTTTGGGCCTTCAGAGTGCTGCAGCAAGCGCTTGAGGTACATGACAAGGGGCCCGACAGTCTCTGTTTGCGCGCCGCCCTGCGCCAAGGTACGACGCGGTGGCGCTGCCTGAGGGCCTGGCGCTGCTGGGGGACACCGTGTGCTCCTTCAACCCGGTGTACGGCCAGGTGGGGGGCGTGAGTGGTGCGCACGCATGGAAATGTGTGTTGTTGTGTAGCAAGCAGCTGTTCATCTGTTGCATTCACGTGCGTAAGGGACAGGAGCGGAGGTGGCGCCTGTTGCAAGATTCATCAAGACTTGCATGTAACCTGGGACGTCAAGCCCGTCAGCAGGGTGCCGCAAGCCAGGCAATGTGTGTTGCCATTGACCAGCAATCTCCCTTAGTGCCGAGCTGGGCTTGCAGTTGTCACTTTCCCTGCCTGCCCCCTTCTCGCACGTTGACCGCGGCTTTGGTCAGCTCACCTTTCCCCATGCTCTTCCTGCAATCCCTGGTTTGATTGCACCCCTGGCCACCCCCGGGACGCCTCTCCCTTCCCCCAAAACCAAGGGCATGACGGTGGCGGCCATAGAGGCTGAGCTCCTGGACTCCATGATAGCGGCAAGGCTGGCAACCGCAGAGCAGGGTGTGGCCGGCGGCAGCCCCAGGCAGCTGCTGGCCGGCCTGGGTAGCCAGCACGCACGAGAGTCGGCGGCTCTCATTGCCGATGCATGGTGAGGGGGCCCAGGCCTCAGGGGCTTTGATTGCAACCAGGGTGGATCATGCAGGGTTGCAAGGGTTGGCACATGCGAGCCTGGCTGCCAAACTCTGCAGGAGCAGGTGGTCAAAAATTGAAGCCATGCACTTGAATGCAATTCGGCAATAGCATGCAGGCCGTGTTTGTGTCAACTGCGTGCGGGCGTGACCTGCAGCCCTGCTTGCCATGCACGACGCATGCGCAGGGGCTTGGCCGCCGGGATGGACCTGCTCAACCCGTGGGCCAAGGGCACTGAGGAGCGGGGCCCCGGGTTTGAGGAGCGCATGGGCTTCACGAAGGACGTTATGGAGCTGTGCGGCCGCGACCCCCAGGCAGGCCAACCCGGCTGCGTGGGCTGGGGCCCGCGTTCGTTGCTTGAGGCGATTGTGCAGTGGATTCTGGCATGCGCGTGCAGCGCGGAGCGACTGTGCATGCAACCACCTTGGCTACCCTGCGCGCTATCTCACATGAAGGTGGTGTTTGTTGGGCAATATGTGCTCGCGCACACAGCCTTGACAGCACAAATTGTATCAGCTTTGTATGCTTGTGCTTTCCCAGCGGCGGCTTCTTGCCAGTTGCTCCTCACTCCGCGGAATCACCCAGGTGCACCAGGCGATGTCGAAGGTCTGGCACATGTACGAGCCGGCGGCTGCATTGATGGACCCCTCGGTCGTGTCAAAGGTGAAGAACACACGTTGACCCGCAGCAGCGTGGGTGCGGCATGTGCGCTAGTGCGTGCACGTGCACGCTGTGCACGTGTGCGTAGGCCGTGTGCTGCAGTTGCGGATGGGTGCGTGGATCAGCATTCGCATCGCCTACGTGCACATGTGTGTGCACACTGGCATATGGGGCAAGGGCATTGGTATTGGCAGCGCGCGGATCAGCAACGAGAGTGTAGCACATTTGCAATCTTGTTCCTTGGCCTGCTGGGCTGGAGGGCGGCGCTGGGTTGTTACCAGCTAGCCCGTCCTTGCCTTTCCGATTGGATCAAGCAGGCCAGAAAACACATAGACAACACAGGACTGAACTCGTCTGCCTCCCTTGCTGGCCGCAGCCACGCACCATGCATTTACGGTGGGAAGCATGCTACTACAACCGCGCCAAACCTTGCAAACTGCGCCCAGGTGGATGCACTCCGATCCTCTCGCAAGCTGCTGGGCGCTGCGCCTGCTGGGCGTGCAGGCGGCGCGGCTGCTGAGCGCGTGTGATGTGCACGAGAGTCACATGCGAAAGGTTAGTTGGCGGTCAGCTCACACTAAGCCACCGTGTCTTCAGGAGTCAGGGGTGTCCCTGGGTGCTGTGGGGGTGCGTCCTCATGCAGCCGACCCCCACAGGGCTGGGCGCCGCGTGGTAGGCGTGACATTCCAAAGTGAGCTGGCTTGCTGGTTCTTTGTGGCAGCATTAGCCTTCTGATATCATGGCACCATCACGGCTTCAATGTCTACACATCCTGCCTGCCCATGACTCATCAGGGTTTAGGTTCACTTGCGTATCAACCACCTACCGTGAATTGCTGTTGTTGGTTGACCATTGTTTGCAAGCTTGCAGGACCATCCGGCTGCTGCTGGGTTGGTGGCTGGAGTGAAATTGGCACATTACAGGAGAATCCTTCAGGTGGATGCAAATGGGAAAAGCATCCACAACAACACAATAACCTGTTGCGATGTTTTTGCCGACCCTCCCTCGGCCCGGGTCGTGCACCTGCTTCTGAAAGGGAAGTTGGCACGTGACAGATGGTGCACCATCTGTCTGCCCATGGCGGTGAAAGCCGCTGAACAGCTCCCCCCCATTCCGCTGAGTGGCGATGTGTCCAAAAAGGACACTGTCGCAAATAACACGCTGCTGGTCACTCATTGTACCCTATCGAGCGCCGCCTCCGTCCCCACGCACAAAGCCATGTGGGCAGTGCTAGGGTTGGGCCATTGTGCCCATCCTCCCTCCGCCATGCATGCGTGTTTGGCCCTCAAGCAGTCTTTACTCATATGCTGTCTCTTTGGATGCTTACCTCAAGATGATGTGTTTCCATGTGGATGCAGATGACAACAAATCATCGTGATGTAAGCATCCAAGTGGATGCAGATGACAACTGAACTGGAATTCAGTTTGATTTCCCGTTGCTGGACGTGCGCTTATGCATGGCATGATGGCAAGCAGCCTGATGACCTTGCCAAGCTCAAGAAAATCCTGCCCTGTCCCCGACGACGCCTGACTGGTCGCGCGCATGAGCCTGCCGGATGCGCCCGCGATGTGGCCAGCAAAGGAGATCAAACCCGTTTTACAAGTCACGCGCGGCTAAACGCCAGCCGAGCACATCTTTGCATGGGCGCACAGAGCGCCACCCTGCAAATAAACTGGTGTAAACGTGGACACAAGGCCAACTGCTTGACTAGATTGACAAAGGAGCTAAGCAACCTGACAGATGTGCACAAAGCCGGCAAAAGAGGCCGCGATAAGCAATTATGGTATCCGGTTAGGCAGCAACAGCACAACGTTTCAAGGTTGTAATGGCGCATGACAAGGCCCTGGGCGTTGAAAAGATGCAGCTGCAAACCGCATACTGTAGGATCTATTGATGCAGTAACGGCAAGAGCTTGTCAGCGGTCGTGTGCAAGGCGCTCCTTTCGTGACATAGGGAACGCCACCCATCTTTGCCACAGGCAGTGGGGTCGGAGTGCAAGGCTGGGCGGATTGCAAGGCTCGGCAAGCCAGCTGCACCACTCACGCAGTCCCATATGACCCTGCTGTGTGGTTCAGGGGCACCCTAGAACCCTAACTACTTTGACAAGCAATCAGTAGGATGAGTATTGAAGAACAGCAGCAAAGGAGTGTGTACCAGTGTTCCTCTGCAAGCCGCCGGTGCGCATAGGCAAACACTTTGCAAGCGGTGCTGCCTGGAGTTGTGGTGCAATATGGCAGGAATTGCAACATTGCAGCTTGCAACAGAAACTGTGGTCGCGATGCACTTGGTTGGATTAGGCATGTGCGCCTGGAGCAGTAAGCCTTTCACATCTGTCAATGTGATTGCCAATCTTGTGGGTATCACGTCCCTAAGAACAGATACTTGCAGGCGGCATAATTTTTTCAGAGCTCTGCAGAGTGAAATCAAGTCCAGCTGACACGACCTACACAACAGACGAAAGCAAGTCGGCAGGTGTCCTGGAAAAGCGACGATGGTTGCCTAGCCGGTGCCCTGACGTGCTCCAGACAGCCACGCATCACCTCCGAGCAGCGCTCGTCGCAGCCGGCGCGCTGGGCGCCTCGGTCGCCTGCCCCGCCTTCACGAGGCTGCGCATGGCGCGGGACGCCCAACTCACCGCCACCTGCTGGATGCGAGCGGGACAGCGGAGCGGTGGTTGCTAAGAAGGCAGGCATCAACCAAGCGTGCAGCACAGCGGCCCAGGTCAATATAATGAGGCTTGCTGCGACGGCGCACACGCATTCAGGCGGGTGTGCAGGAGAGCTGCAAGCGAACCAGGCGTCGAGGGGCCGACGAGAAGCCGGTAGCAGGGGCGCCGCAGGGCTGCAACAGGCGGGAGCGGGCGTCGCGCCTTGAGGGCAATTGTGGGCGAGGTGAGGATCGACCCCGGCTGGTACATGTTCCATACGGACGTCATGGCGCCGTGCACCTGCGGCGCGGGCGGCGGCACATTGCAGCGGCATCGTGGTCAAACGGTCAAACGCCTGCGGGCAGCGGCATCCCGCGACCGTGCAGCGTGCTCCTGTGAACGCAGCCCTGGAATCCCGATGCCTCGGGGCCCGCGGCAGTAGGAGACGTGAGAGAGGCAGAGCGCTGCGACGCCCGTCGTCACAGCCTTCGCACACAGAGTGGCGTGGTCCTGGTCCCGGGCGGCACCCCACCACGCCAAGCGGCCCGCATTGCAGCGAGCGGCTGCAAATTGCAGCGCCCCGCTGCGCCCTGCAGCACTCACGACGAGCTCCTGCCCCGCTTGCCTGGCCGTCGCTGGCGCAGAGCCTCAGGACCTCCGTCATGTAGGCCGCGCGCGCGTGCACTGCCCAGCTGCCGACGCCCTCGCCCTTGGCCCAGGGCAGCACGCTGTCCAAGCCGGCGGCAAGGGCCCTGCGAGCCGCACAGAGAAGGGGCCGGCCCAGGCGTGGGCTGGGCTTATTTTTTCAGGCGGCACACCAGCGTCGCAGGACTCGCCGCTGCAGTGCACAGCAAAATTGGCCCCCAGATCAGGGGGGCACGCACACATTCCGCTCGGGCTGGTGGGGCGCCTGTCGCACGGCCAACAGCACATTTGGCTGGTGTATGAAACCCAGGCGGTAGCAGCTAAAGACGCACGGCTGAGAGGCCCACTGCAAGCTTCGCGGAAGATAGACACAGCTCGTCCAGCACACGTTCACACACCATGCGTCGGCGATGACAGCCGCCGACTCTCGTGCGTGCTGGCTGCCCAGGCCGGCCAGCAGCTGCCTTGGGCTGCTGCCGGCTGCACCCTGCCGTGCAGTTGTAGCCAGCCTTGCTGCTATCATGGAGTCCAGCAGCTCAGCCTCTATGGCCGCCACCGTCATGCCCTGCATGCATGTGTGCATGTGTGTGTTGGGGGGGGAGAGGTGCGGAGGTGGGGTTGTGGGGGTGGTCGGGGGTGTTGGGGAATGTCGGAATGATTGAGCTGGTTGGGGTCCTGCATCCTCAACGTTCCTGTTGTGTGGGTGAGCGTGCACGCGAGTTTGTCGGTTTGTGTGTTCAAGGCGATGACAATGTGGCATTGTGATGAGGGGGGCGAGGAGGGGAAAAGTTGAAATGTGGATGCCGCGCCAAACATGCATGGGGGGCAGCGCGACGCGCGTGGCGGCGCACAGTTCCGACACAAATCATGAGACAAGCTTGTTACGTATAAGCAACACAAACCATTGCGGTTGCGCGTGCGCACCACTCACGCCCCCCACCTGGCCGTACACCGGGTTGAAGGAGCAGACGGTGTCCCCCAGCAGCGCCAGGCCCTCAGGCAGCGCCACCGCGTCGTACCTGACAAGGCACGGGTAAGGGCGGAAGCAGGGGGATGCAGGGGCTAAAGGACGAGCAGCAAAACCTGCGGGCCGCCGGCGGTAACATGGTTGCGTTTCAGTCGGTGGAATTCAAGGCGGCGCGCGGGGTCGGCAGAGCACGGCGCAGCTGCGCACAGACGGCCAGCACACGCGCCGACCTGCGGTGGACGTTATTCAAATTGAAAAACCTTGAGGGCGGCCCAAGCGCCGTGGCCCCGCACAGCAACTCGTTGAACTCGGGCCACCACACGCCCTGCCAAGGCGGGGGGGGGGTGCGTGAAGACAGGTGCGCGGCACAGGATGGTTCGTTGGGCAATTGTTTGTGAGCGATGACGCTCGGGGGCCAAGGAAGCGACGCCTGAAAGCAGGTCGCATTGGATTCCGAACGAGCCGCGTATGCCACACACACTCCAGGCCTCAGCGACTCGCGCAGCTGCGGTCCAGCAAGGCAGATAGAGGGAGGTCCAGACAGCGGCCGCCTGAACGCACGCAGATGTCACACCGCGCAGCCCTGTGAGCCGCGTGCGGGCCGGCGCCCACCTGGCCCCAGGCGTTGATGGCCGCCACATCATCCACCATTGGGGGCGACCCCGCCGCCTCGTCCTGGGCGAAGCCTGCCATGGCTACCATGAATTCGCCGCCCTCCATGCGCTGCATCAATGCAAACTGCGCAGGCAGTGGAGGTGTCAATCACGTGAGCCAGAAAAGGGGCGTCGCCGGCGCGTCACATCCCAGGGCCTTGCTGCTAGGCGCATGACAGCAGGCTGTGCGCCCTTGCCAGTAGAGGAAGCATCCCAAGACGGCGTTCAGAAACTCAGGGATGTGAGTCCCTAGAGCGGGATCGATGGGATTCCTGCACCCACGGTCCCGGCGCCAGCCCACGCGCAGGGGACGCTGTAAGACGACGCCTGGCTGTCCAGGACACTGCGCAGGCTCACTAACCTGGGGGTTTGGGTACAGAGGGAGGCCGGCAATCAACTCGATGCCCTCCAGGCGGCGCTGCGCCTCGAGCGTCAGCCGGACGTGCCTGCGGTTCCAAACCCGGAAGGCAGGTGCTAAAAGAATCGCGGGCAACGGGAAAGCCGAGTAATTCTTGTGGATGGAGCGAGAGACCTAGAAACTCTGGGAACTGCAAAGCAAGCATCACTTTTACTGTTAGAAAGATGAGGCAGCCCTTGCAGTGTGGTTTTAGGGTTGAAGGCACAGCGCCGAGCCCCGGAAGCCACGAGGAGCCTGTGCAGACGCGTTGATCGTGTAGGCAGGCAGCCCTGTGCAAACAAGAGTGCGGCTGTCAGCCACCCCGCGCCCACCCGCTCTCATTTCCCCCCACCTGGACACGTAGCCCACGCCCGCGTCCACAACGCTCACAGGCGGCGCCTCCCACCCCGCGGCCCCCAGCCAGTCCGCCACGCGGCTGTTGCGGCCGCTGCAGTCCACCACCAGGTCAGCGCCCACCACGCCGCCGCCGCCAGCCAGCGTCACGCCCTCCACCGCGGCCGGCCTGCCCCCGTCGTCCTTGTCGGCCGAGAAGGCCAGGCCGTCGGCGCGGGCCCCGTACCTCACTGTCACCTTAGGATTGCGCTCCAGCAGCTTGCGGGCGGTGCCCTCGATAAGGCCGCGCGTTGCCGAGTACATGTACATCGGGGGCCGGCCGGGCGGCGGGGCGGAGCCGGGGGCGTCTCGCATGAAGGTGGTCCCCGGCAGCGCGTGAATGACCAGGTCAGAGTGCCTGCCGCCGGCGTGGGGGCGGGAGTTGAATGGCAGGGCGCGGGGCAGGGAACGATCCTGTTAGGGCGCCAGGGCCGGGTCAGGGCCGGGCCCAGGGGGGCCTCGGAGGGGGGTCAGCACTTGGGGCTCTGAGGGTTTCAAGTGTCGGACACTCTGGGGCTGCGGCGAGGCCATCTGCTGCGACCGACCTTTAGCTGTCCCCGCTCCAGCGTCGACGACACCTGGGCGCAGGCACGTCTCAGAACGCAGAGTGGATTGGGTCCCAACGCGTGCAAAGGCCGGCGGGTCCCGTTTGCCCACCAGTCCACCAGGCGGCCGCCCGCCGCCAGCAGCTCTGAGCGGTAGTCCGGGCCGAATGAGTCGTCCAGGATGGACCCGCCGCGGCCCAGCAGGCCGTGGGCGTGCTTGAACTGGGGCACGCCGGGGCGCTGGGGTGTGGCGTAGGGCGGGGTTGAGGGTAGCCCAGTCAACCTCCGAGGAGGTGCACCACTGTGCTGCATCAGACAGTGGATGCGATTGCGGCGGCGGGCGTGCAGTGGACATACATTTACATAAATGTTCGTCTGGATCCGCGCCATTCACCTTGGTGGGTAGCGTCTTGGCGTCCCTGTCGCCGCCCAGTGGGTCCCTCTCCAGGCAGACGACCTCGTCAAAGTGCTTGCTCAGGCGCTGCGCGGCGACGAGGCCGCCTGGGGGTGCGTGGGTGCAAGGTGCAAGGGAGGGCTGGGCGGATTGGAGAGGGGGCCTTGGTCCGAGCGTGTTCTTGACAGGGCGTGCCCAGATCCAGATTGAACGTGTGTGGGCAGCTGCAGCCCTGCTGTGGATTTGCAGCTCAAGTACCCCTGACGCAAACGCACCTACACCAGTGCCCAGCACGACTGCACGCGTCGCCGCCAACGCGCGGACTCCGCCCCGACGGCGGGACGGGCATGCAGGCCGCACAGATTGCGGGCGTTCCGCCAGCATGGCTCGAGGCTGAGCTGCGCGGATGGGTGTGATCATTGTGAGGCCACGGTCGCAAAACGACGGGTTGATGACGGGTGACTTTCAACGAGGCAAGGGGACGCTGTGGTTCGAGTTTTGTGCGGAGCTCACGGCGGACGCTAGCAAACACCCAGGTAGCGTCTTATACACTTCCAAAGACATGTGAGCTCGAGGCGCGCTGTGAGGCAGTCAGCCCAAAGGACCAACCACTCACTCATCACTCGGCGGGCAGCAGCGATAGATCCCGTCTGTCAGTCTGTGACCTTCACATCAGTGATGAAGACAGTGCCGCCTCCGACCCACTTGAATGTTTTTGCAAGCCCTGCATAGGTGCTATTTGTGGCACTGGCCTGGCAGCTCACGTATGCGTAATCCGGTGACACTGGCAAGAACCCGCCCCACCAGCTTGTGTGGCGGTCTGCGCCGTGTGATGTTTACAGTCTTTCGAAAAACCCAAGCACATCATTAGACGTTGATTGCATCATCAACCCTCATGCACCGTGGCTTTGCAGGTGCAGTGCTCAAGACCTGTGTTGCACAGCACCGATGACCGCGGTCTGACCCAACATCCGCCAATACAAACACAGCGATGGCCTCGGAATAGAACTCCTCCTCTTGAACAGAGGCGCTGTTCAAGAGGAGCCTGCTTATAAATGGCCGGAAAGATCTTGGGGCACAGGCCCAGAGCAAATCCCCCTGCTCAACACTAAATACCCAACGACACGCCCGCATTCGCAAAGCATCCGTCTCAGCCCCATCCCCTCGCAGCTAGCCTTGAGCCCTTGTAAACCCAGGGCACCGGCGCAACAGCAAGACAGCCGCGACGCCCATCAGCCTGTTGCCTACAGCAATCACCACATCCGCCCAACACCCCACGCTTACGAAGCTCCCCGCCGTGCCGGCAGGTCCCAGTCAGCAGGCAGTTTCACCTGCCGCGCCGACCAATCCCATAGCCAGGCCGCCGTCTTGTCGTCCAGCACGGTATCGCTCAGAACCGCCGGCTTGGCGTCACAGTTGAAGAAGCCGCCGGTTGGCAGAGAGTCGCGCCAGGCGGTCGGGGAGCAGGCGGCCTTGAGCGTCGCGCGGCTGCCTGAGGAGATCGAAATAGAGGCGACGCGTTGCGGCTGGTCTGAGTGACGGCCCGCCGCACCAACAGGAAGAGGCCGAGTCGCGGCGCTGCCATTCGGGCAGCCGGCACCCTCCCCCACATACGCGCATGGCTGACCCCAAAAATCAGGCCGCTGCCAGCGGCGTGACGGCCGAGTGGCACCCCAGACGTGCGTCGCACGGCGCGGCGGCGACGGGCGGAAGTGCGGCTTCAGGCGATAGCGCGACGACAGGCGTTGGCAAGGCTCACCCTGCTCTGGCGTCAGCAGGATTCGCGCCATGAGCAGCCGGTACGCGCGCTGCACCACGGCCGGCAGGCTGCGCACGACGTCTGTGAGGACGTAGCCCGGGTGGACGGCGTAGGCCTGCACGCGCGGCGCGCCCTCGACGCCGCCCGCCTTGTTTGGGGGTGCAGCAGCTGCGGGGTCCTGGGCGTCGCCGGCCTGCTCTGCCAACCGCCGCCGCAGCTCGCGCGCAAAGAGCACCTGCCGCCCAATGGCCCAGAGCAGGCGACCGTGAGACGCAGGGACAAAACCATTGTGCAAGAGTTGGAGCTTGGATGGAGGAAAGGGCTGCCCTGGGTTTGTTAGTTTTTAATGCATGCGCTGCAAAGGAGAGTGGTGCGCAATG
Organism: Monoraphidium neglectum; assembly: GCF_000611645.1. Lineage (NCBI taxonomy): Eukaryota > Viridiplantae > Chlorophyta > Chlorophyceae > Sphaeropleales > Selenastraceae > Monoraphidium > Monoraphidium neglectum. The sequence goes on from NW_014012777.1 coordinate 10,621, forward strand.
AATCACATCTGCCCACAAAAGCCGGCAGCCGCCCACCTGCGCTAGCTTGCTGCGGCCGTAGGCCACCTCAGCTGAGTAGCTGCCGGGCAGCTCCATCGTCGGGTCGTCGCAGGCCAGGCCCCGCCCAAACATCAGCATCGACGACGCCACGTGCACCACGCGCGCCCCGCCCAGCCGCCGCAGCCCCGCGTCGGTCGCGGCGCCGCGGCGGAGCGCGGGGAGCAGGCCGAGTGTCAGCAGGAAGTGGGCGAGGTGGTTGGTGCCCATGTGCGCCTCGAGGCCGTCCTTGGTCGTGGAGCGGCCGGCTGTTGGAAGGCGGGGGGTTGCATGGTGTCGCTCAGGTGGAGGGTCGGCGGAGAAGAGCATCCCGCCTCAGGAACGGAGGACACGCGCCGGCCGCGACGGCCGCGGTCGTATTGCGCTGCTTGCCGCTCCCCAACCCGCCCCAGCGTGTGCGGCCGCCTTGTCCCGTCGCACCCCGCCTTGCGTTCCCTGCGAGCCCAGGGAGGCGGCCGCGAGCCCACCTCCCATGTGGAAGAGCCCCGCGTTGTTGATGAGCAGGTGCAGCGGCCGCCCGCGCGCCTCCCAGGCCGCCACAAACGCGCGCACAGACTCCAGGCTGTTGAGGTCTAGCAGCATGATTTCCAGAGACGGCGCAGGCCGCCCCGCAGCGCGAGCCTCTGATGCTAGCCGCGCCGCAAGGGCGTCGCCCTTTGATTGGCTGCGGCAGGCGAGGACGACTGACGTGGCGTCGGAGTGCGGGTGGAAGGGTGTCGTAGGGGCCACGGGGGGCGAAAGGGTGGGAGAGTAGGACAGGCCCGGCGGAGGGAGGCAGGTGGACGGGCAGCAGCAGCCGCACAGGCGGGCGCCACGAGCCCCGGCGCGTCGCGGCCGTTTGCGCCCGCACCGTGTGCGCCGTTCCTCGCCAGCACCCCCGTGGTTGCCTCGCCGATGCCGCTGCGCACGCGTGCGTACGTGTGTTTACCAGTGCGGAGCTACGCGTGAGTGGAGAGGCAACGCACACACACGAACGCACTGCGACGCCGGCTACAGCAACGGCAAAAGAGGGCGACACCATGCGTCACCAGGCACCCCGGCAGCCTCCGCAACTCGAGCAAGCTCCAGTCACCCGCTGCGGGGCCTGAGCGCCGCAGCTCACGCTGACGTAACCGAGGGCGCAGCTGGCCACCCAGCCCCACCTTGTCGGCCCCGTGACGATCGCCGTCAAGCCGGATGCGTCCCCCACCAGCTCATCAGCCGAAGGCAGGTCCCACATTGTCGTTTTCTGCGGCGCCGCAGGCGCGGCACCCCGCATGAGCACTTGCTGATGAGCGCACAGGACTCGTGCGACGCGTGCACGCGTCGTCTGGCGTCACACGCAGCGCACCTGAAGCAAAGGCCCCGACACATAGTTGTACGTGGCGGCCTTCAAGTAGTCTAGAGGCCGCATTGTGGCCGAGTGTGTTGCTCAGGTAGATTGTACAATTGATCAATGGCACTAGCAGCAAGCAAGTGTTGAAGATCGCGATTGTGGCGCTGCTTTGTACTTTGAATTTGGTTTTCAGTCTGGTAATAACGCAGTCGTCCAGTCCCCGCATCACCTGATCGCCGATCAAGTATCACCCATCTGCGACCCGCGGTGACCTGTCATCACTGTGACGGCTGGCAGTGTGCTCAGCGACATGCTGATCGGAAGCGCAAGACACGCGTGCCAGAGGGCCCTTGCCGGGGTCTGCATAAGCGGCGGAGTCGGCTGCAGCGCCCCTCCACTGGTGGCGGCGCCGCTGCTCGCCCTGCTGCGTGGGCTGCAGTCCACCGCTGCTGCCGCTAGCCAGCAAGATGGTGGCACGACGGCCGCGTTCGAGCTGCAGCCAGGGACGATCTTGAGTGTCTCCTGTTTGCAGCCGGGCGCTGGCCTGCACGCCGTCAATGGGCCGCCCGACACTGTGGTGGTCGCCGGCTCGGCTCAGCTGGACGTTCGCCAGGAGGGCACCATCATAGGTGCGCGTTTTCGAGGTGTTCATGGCCAGTGTATCGGCATCTTCTCATGGCCGCTGGCCATTCACAAGCACGCTGCTGTTAAGAGGAGCGGCAAACCCCCTCCTCCCGACACGGTCCCACCCCCCCCCCTCATGGCTGCTGGCTGCCACCAGCCGCCACCGAGCCGACGAGCACGGCCGTGCGCGTCCAGCTGCCCCCGCGGTTCTGCGGCCTGCGCGTGTCCACCGCCGGCGGCACCATAGAGCTGGTCGGCCAGCTGAACGAGGCGTCCCTCGAGGCGCGCTCCGCGGGCGGCGCGATTGCCCTGCAGCGCGCGCGCACGACCGACGCGGCGCTGCACTCGGGCGGCGGCGCGGTGAGCGGCGGCGAGCTCTCGGCGTCGCGCGCGGTGGTGCGCAGCGGGGGCGGCGCTGTGGCGCTGAAGCGTCTGTTTGGGCTGGATATTGAGGTGAGCAGCGTGGCAGAGGGCGGCGGGAGCGACCCTGGTGGAGCCCGGCGGCGGCGGCGATCAGAGAGCGTCTACGCCAGCGTTGGCGCAAGCTCCAGTGACGCCTCAACTTCCAGCGGCAGCAGCAGCAGCGGCAGCAGCAGCAGCGGCAGCATTGGCAACGACAGCGGCGCCATCTGCACCAGCAGCGGCGGCGACAGTGCGACCGTGAGCGGTGGGGACATTGAGCTGGGCGCGGCGTACGGCGAACGTGCATCCTTCCACACCGGCGGCGGCGGTTTCAAGGTGGCGCACATGTCGTGCTCTGGGCTGGTGGCCGTCGACACCTCCGGCGGCGGCATTCACATCGAAGGGCTGGAGGGCAACGCCAGCCTGTTGTCTGGGGGCGGCCTCGTGCAGGTCACTGGGTGGCACGGGGTTGACGTTCACGGGCTGGTGTTAAGCCACATCAAGAATACGCGTAGCTGGGTGGCCTGGGTCGTTTGGTGCGGGCTGCTGCAGCTGGAAGGCTTTGGGGGCGCATCGGAGCGGCGGTTGGGCCCCCAAAATTGGTGGCCGTGGCGCACCCCATGCAGGTCCACCTTCACGAGCGGTTTGGCAGCTGCTTCATTGACTCTGCGGGCGGCAACATCGAGGTGCGCGCAGGCGCATCGGCCCTAGCCAGCTCGCCCGATATGTTCCTAAAACTAACTCTAATGTGGCAATTTGCACCACATTAGAGGGAGTGTGTGTGGTCCAGCTCCTTGACCTGCTGGCTCCTTGACAGGCTGGCCTGCAGTTGCGCCGCACGCATGCGAGCCCGTGGGATGGCATGCACGTCATGAACGCCTCAAAAATCAGTGGTCCTTCCCATGTGTCTCCCAGGTCCTGATCAGCCCCGCGGCGGCCGTGGCCAGCCTGCAGGTGCAGGCGGACGGCGGCATTGCAATCGACCCGGCGCTCAGGGTGCGTGAGAGACGGCAGATAACAGCTGGTCGCATGGCTCAGGTTTCTTGAACGCCCCGATTGGCTTCGAGGGGAGGCGCAAATCTTCAGCGCGCTCTGCCCGCCATTGGGCTGTGCCGCTGGCCGGTGCATGGTGCTCGCTCTCGCGCTGACCGCATGCCATGGGCCCATGCACGCATCACCCCAGGTCTCAGGAGAGTTGGGGCCTTCATCCTGTGTCGGGACGATCGGCGGCGGAGGTGGCAGCGGCGCGGCCGCGGCGGCGGCGGCGTTCGCGGGCGCTGCCCCCGCAGAGGCGCACGCGGCGGCCTCTGCGCACGTGGCGAGCGCGCGGCGAGCCGGCAGCTTGGGTTTTAGCACGGAGGTGGCGGTGCAGGCGCAGGTGGCAGGCGACCCCAACGGCGGCGGTGGCGGCGTTCCTGGGGCCGTTTGGAACGCGAGCAGGCTGTCTCGGGGGATGGACGCGAGCGGCGGAATCACGCATGGCGGCGGGAGCAAGCTGGTCGTAAACGCGGGCGCGGGGCGCGCGACGCTACGCGCGCTTTCGTGGGTTGAGGCCGTCGCCCGCAAAGTACGGGCAAATGCGGAGGGGGCGCGGTAACCCTTGGAATGCCTACATGTTCGTGGACGGCCTTTGGTGGGGCTGGAGTCGTACGGATGCAAGGGGGGGGGGTTTAGTATGGCGGCGCTGAGCGCAGGGCAAGCCACAGGGATGCCAGAAAGCGGCGTGGAATAGGAGGGCCATGTTCCAGCAAAAGCGAAGATCAGGCATTTCTTGGTGTTGTGCTGCGGCCATGACCAGGGCCGGTCTTCGTGGGATTGCCCACTTCAGGAGGTGTGCTGGGCGTGCTGGGCAGGCGTCTGCGCGTGCGCCAGCAGCACTGGCGTGCATCACCAGCACAAGCCGCAGAACCTTGAGCCATATGTCTAGGCTTCCGTTTCATGCATCCAGGCAGCGCAAACCATGGCCTCTGACGACGCTGCGGCCCATGCCGCGGTCTCGACCCTTGCAGGGGCCGACACCGCCGCTGAGGCACCGACTGCAGCCCCCGTAGCCTTGCGTGAGGATCAAATCGCCTCTGCCGTCGCCTTCTTGAGCCACGAGAAAGTGCGCAGATCACCTCGCACACGGCAGGCAGCGAGCTATTGCACATAATGCAGCATTATATGGTCGCGGTGTTCGCGCGCTTTACAGTCACTCTGTGTTGCGCGCGTTGGCGGTGCGCGGAGGTCGCTGAGGTGGCCGCGCCCGTGCATGCTGCGGAGGTGGACATGCCTGCAGCGGAGCACCACTGACGCCCTGCTTCGCCCGCCGCCGTGCCCCGTCACGCCGGCCAGGTCCGCGCGAGCCCGGTTGCAACAAAGCGCTCGTTTCTGGAGCGCAAGGGCCTGACTGCAGCAGAGATAGACGAGGCGTTCAAGCGCGCGCCCCAACAGGAGAGCGGCGCGCCGCTGCCTGCTGTTGCCGCCGTTGCCGCCGCTCCCGCGCCAGTCGCGGCGGCCACCCCAACCTATGGCGCCAACAACCTTGTTACGTACACGCCGGGCCAGCCGCAACCGCATTACCAGCAGCAGCAGCAGTATGGCGCAGCACCGCCGCACCAGCTCGTGGCCATGCAGCCGGGCACGCTGGCGCCGCCCCACCCGCCGCAGCCGCAGCCGGTGCGCTGGACGCAGGTGAGAGCCGCCTGGGAGTGGGCATCTGAAGTACGGCCGGCCTTGCAGGGTTTGCAACCAACTCGCGCCCCTGCATCCCATATGGCCCTCCAGTGTGCAGACTCGACTGCAACTCGCATTACGACGACGGCCTCATGTGCGCGCACCAGCCTGTATGCATTCACATACATGCCAACACATCAACCCACACACGCGTGCACGTCGTGTGCGCACGTTGCGCCCCCCACAGGTCCTCCTCGGTCTAGGCATCGTCACCGGCGCCGCCTACGCGGCCGCCCACTATGTTGCGCCCCTGGTCGGCTCGTGGTACCGCTCCCTGGCAGAGTCCAGGGACAGGGAGCGCAGGGAGGCCGCGGAGCGCGACGCCGCCCTGGCAGCCGCCCTCGAGGGCATGGCAGCTTCTCAAAAGCAGCTGGCGCGCGCGGTCGAGGGGCTGTCTGCTGCGGTCGCGGACGGGCGGCAGGAGCGCGGCGGCGGGCTCGAGGGCGGCGGCGGGAGCGGGAAGGGCGCGGGGGGCGGGCACGCGTCGCCGGGGCGCTGGCGGCGCGAGGGCGGCGCGCGGGGCGGCGGCGGCGGCGGCGGTGGTGGCGGATACCCATCATACAGTGCAGAGGATGGCTACAGGTGCGCGGCGCTCTCAGCTCAGGGACAACTGCAGGTCCTGGGCATCCCATCGCTGTGCGGGCTTGTTGTTGCGCCCCGCCCCACCTCCCACGCTGCGTGCCGTTCAGAGGCCGGCCGTATCATCTGCTTCACCCCTGCTGGCGCACACAAACACGCGCGCGTGCGTCCCTGCTCCCCGCACCCCCTCCAGCCCCGCGCCCCCGCCGCGCTACGGCGCGCCGCGCTACGGCCGCGCTGGCGGGGAGCCGTCCGCGTACGCCGACGACCCTCGCAGCGTCGACGCCGCTGATGAGCCCGGCCGCAGCGGCGCGCCGGAGACCTCGTTCGACTGGCCCCGCCACCAGGCGGCGCCCTACGGCGCGCGCGACAGGGAGCAGCAGCGGTTTGGCGGCGGCTACGGCCCGGCGTCGCCGTCGGGGTCGGCGTCCGCGTCCGCCGCGGCGCCGGGCGACTCTCGCACACCTGGCGGCGGCAGCGGCGGCGACGCGGACGGCGCGAGCTACGTGCGCGGCGGCGGTTACGGCGGTTACGGGCGTGGCGCGCTGCCGGCCTACTCCGCCGCGGCGTCCAACGGCGTTGCGGCCTCCTACAGCGCCGCGCAGCCCGCGCCGCGCCCCCCGGCGCCGCCGGCGCAGCCGGCCGCGGCGCCTGCCGGGCGCGACGACGCGCCTCACAGCCAGGCCTTCATGAGCGTGATGGAGATGGTCGCCCGTGGCGAGACGCCGCCCAACGTGCGGACCGACATCGACGACTCGCCGCCGGACCCGACGCGCCCGCCCACTGAGGCGCAGCTGAGGCCCAAGCCCAAGCCCTGGGAGCAGGCGG
>NW_014012777.1:17627-20046 GCF_000611645.1 Monoraphidium neglectum
GCCCGGCCCCGCCGTGCCCGCGTTTGGCGGGGTCGCGCAGCAGGCCGCGCCAGCGGCGCGCTCGTACGACTACGGGGTACAGGACGGCCGCGACGCGCCCTGGCGGCCGCCCCCGCCCCCCGCCCCAACGGTCAGCTATGCGCCCGCGGCCGCGGCTACGCCGGCGGCCGCGCCCACGCCGACGGCGGCCGCGGACGAGGCCGCCGCTGCGCAGCAGGCCGCGTCCAGGGTGGCGGCGGCGGCAGTGCAGGCGGTTGTCGCGGCAGAGGCGGGTGTGGCGGAGGAGGCTGCGGCTGTGGCTGCTGCGGGCGGCGAGTGATGTGTTCAAGCATATCACAGCACGATCTGCCTCTGATCAACGCGGCCTCTTCAGATTGCTGGCTGACGGGTCAGGCTGATACCGGGCTCTCGTCTCAGTCTCAGAGTCTCACCCGAGGTTGAGGGCGAGGACCTCTCAAGGCGGGCGGCACCGTCGCAGGCAGCTGCCGGCGCGTTGGTGTTGGACGGACTTCAAATCAATTTGCTGCGGCATGTTTGCAGCCAAGCTGCCTTTGGGCCATCTGTCGATTTGTAACGCTTTGATCAGCGCAAACCTCCTATCTGCCTGCCAGCAGCCCGTCAGCTGGTTGCTCACAAGGGAATGCAGGTTGCCGGGTTACATCATTCTGACAGCATGTGGTCGCGAGCGTTGGTAGTAATCATGCGTGATCAGCAGACCAATAAAAATGCATATCCCGACAAAAAATGTTATGGCGCCGTGCCTGATGGCAGCATATGATAAGATGCAGACAATAAGGACACTGCGTCGCAGCACGGTTGCAGGGCGAGAGCTAATATCGACGGCTGTGCGCCACTGGGCGGGGCAGGGCTGTTGAGTCAGCACCAAGAGGCCTGTCTGCACACCTCAGGGCGGTGCCTCCAGGGCGCCCATGCTCCCTCAGCGCGGCACGTTGCCGCCCACGCGCACGCGCAAGGCATCGACCCCCTGCGCCTGCTCGTCGCCCGCTTTGCCCGCCTGTTGTTGGGGTTGGCGGCGTTGATGGAGGCAAGCGCAGTCAGCCCACAATGGTGCAGGGGCGGGCGGGCAGGCAGCCGCTTGGAGTGGCCAGGACTGGGGCACGAGTTGTTGAGCACGCCGATGTTCCGGCGCCACACGACCACCAACGCAGCCTGCCCAGCAAACCTGCGCCAACAGCCCCGACCGCTGTGCACTACGCTCGTTCAGCGTGCCCGTCGGCCGCGGCCCCCCCGCCCCCAATCCCATCCTCCTTCCCACCCACCTTGGCCTCGCCGTCGCTGGTGACGCGCTGCTTGTTCAGCAGCGGCAGCGACTCGGCCGACTTGACCGCGGTCGCGGCCGCGGCCTTCCCGTTGAAGTGGCCGTACATGATCATGCCCACCACCGCCAGCGCCATGCCAAACATCTTGCGGCCCGACATCGGCTCCTTGAGCACCAGCCACGATATCAGCAGCACCAGGATCGTCTTGGTGTGGCCCAGCACCTGGAAGGTCACCGCCGAGAAGCGCCCGAGGCACATGAACTGGCTGATGTTCACGAGGATGGCCACGGAGCACGAGGCCGCCAGGATCACAGTAGCGGGGACCGTCCACTCGTACTTTGCCACGTTGGAGCCCGTGATGAGGTAGTCGATGGGGGGCCCCAGCACGATGAGGATCGCGCCCTGCACCGGCGCCGTGTTGGCGAGCAGCTGGTAGGACTGCAGCTTGTGCTTGCGCTGGATGGTGCCGCAGAGCAGCTGCTGCATGCCGCTCGAGACGACGCTGATGCCCGCGATGACGAGGCCGAGGGTGTTGACCGACACGTCGGTCACGGTGCTGCGGGGTTGTGGTGGGGCGCGGTGGGGCGGTGCGACAGGAGGCTGACGCGTGTGGATAGGCCCATATAGAGGGGTTGCGGCTGGGCAACGCAGCACTGCAAACCCCCTGGGCAGCCGGCTGTGTGTGCGGGCAGCCTGTGCGCTGCAGATGGCACGGCTTCAGGGGCCCTGTCTGCTAGAAAACACGGCTAGCACACGCATGGGCGCGCGTGCAGGTGCAGGTGTCAAACATGTGGCACTCACACAATGGCGACGCCGATCACCACCGTGACCATCGACGCAGTCACCGCTGGGGTGAAGCGCCGCTGGAACCAGATCACCTCCATCACCGCCACAAATGGGATGATCAGCAGCTTGGCAATCTGGGGTGAATCGGCGAGGGACGCAGCAGTGTTCGTGGCAGGTGCATCAAGGAGGGGAACGTGTAGAACGAGGGCGGGTGCACTTTGCAGCGCGCTGGTCGCCCCATAGCCCAAACCCTTGAGCTGGTTGCACTGCCTCGGATCATTCGACAAGTACAAGTAAGCTCGCGGCGGGCATGGCAGGCGCGAGCATCAGGGGTTGAGCAGCAACGGCGGGGT
>NW_014012776.1:0-14843 GCF_000611645.1 Monoraphidium neglectum
GGGCCGCGCGGGCGCGCGGGGGCGCGGCGGCTGCGGCGAAGGGGGCGGGGCCGTCCTCCTGGTGGTGCATGGGGTCAACCTCCGCATGGACCTGCGGGTGGGGGTGGGATTGCATGTGCGAGGCACGCGAGTGCAGCACGCGGCATGAGCACGCTGTGGCATTGCTGAGACGCCCGGGCAGCTGCGCCACAGGGCCAGCCCGATTGGCCAGCCTTCGAAGCGGACGGCTCCCAGATCCACTGTGTATCCCTTGAAAGTCATGGTGTTCGCCATAGCGCAGGCCCGCAAAACATAAAGCGGTGCGCACCTCTTCCGCAGGCACGACGGTCTCCGTGTCCTGCTGCGAGCTGCCGCCGCTCAGTGCAGGCATCGCCGACTGTGCCGGCACAGGCGGGTCCTGCTGCAGCGCAGTTGGCTGCTGCTGCTGCTGCTGTTGGTGCTGCTGCTGCTGCTGTTGCTGCTGTTGCTGCTGTTGCTGCTGCTGTTGCTGCTGTGGCTGCTCCTGGACTGGTGCCGCGCTCGGCTGCACGGCCACGTCCATTGGCCCCGGGCTGCAATGTGGTGCTGCGTGCTGCCCATCCTCTACCTTTTGTTCCTGCAGCTTGGGGGCAGCTGCAGCTGCTGCTGCCGCCGCCACAGCCGCCGCCTTTTTCTGCGCGGCCGTCTTAAGCTGTAAACGTCGCTGCGGCTGTGCTGGCGGGTGCGGCTGTGCTGGCGGTAGAGGCTCCTGCTTATGCTGCTGCTGCTGCTGCTGCTGCTGCTGGGGCGGCTGCGGGTCTGGTTGCTGCTGCACAGCGGCAGCTGCTTGCTGCTTGCTTGCCTGGGTGCTGGCCCCCGCTGTCGCCGCTGCTGCCGCAGCAGCTGCCGCTGCATTGGCAGCTGCTGTGGCAGCCGCGACACTCGCCGCGGCAGCGGCGGCCGCGGCCGCTTTCTGCTTCTGCTCCTGGTGCTTCTGCAGCGCAGCCTGGGACTGCTGGATCTGCTGCTGCAGGATCAGCTGCTGCTGGAGCAGCTGCTGTTGCAGCTGCTGGGGGGCCAGCGGCACCGCTGTGCCCAGCGGCGTTGCAAGCGCACCAAGCGGCAGCGGCTTGCCGCCCGCCAGTGCCTTGGCCGGGCCCATTGTCACGGCCGGGCCCATCATTGGCAGGGTTGTCGGCACCATCGGCATCCCCAGTAGCCCGGGTGCCTGCGCCAGCACAACGCCGCCGCTCGCGCCGCCGCCCGTAGTCAGCGGCAACGCCGTCAGCGGCCCGCTCACGCCGCTGAGCGGAAACACCATCGGCAAAAGCGGCATGGCCGCCAACGGTGTGGCCAGCAGCATGGGCTGCGTGGCCGCGGGTGCTTTAGGCAGATCGCTCTTCGATGCTCCCCCTCCCGGGGGCGCTGCGCCTGAACTCATGTGTAGAGTCCAGTTTGATACTCTCTGTGTGCGTGAGGGGCTGTATAGGCCGCGGTTGGGAGCAGCGGCCCTCTGTCCAGGTGCGGCATGCACCAGCCCCGAAGCCAAGCGCCTTATATGCGCGCGCTGGTTCTAAATATTGTCCAGTCTAGCCGGTGTAAGGGTCTCTGAGGTGGCCTGGGGTCTGAGGTGCCGCTGAGATGCACAGAACGATGCTCTGAGGCGCGTAGAAGAACAGATTACGTGTAGTCGTCTCAGCACGCGGACGAGCGTGTGGAACGGACTACTGGAAAGGGGGGATGCGAGGCGCGTCGCCGTGGTCACAGAGCAGAGCGCACCCCTCACTCAGCCACCAGCTTCAGCGAAGTCAGGTAACGAAGCCGCATGCGTAGCTCACACATTGCTCACAATGGACCGACAAGAGGATGACGTGTACTGCTTATTCCGGCACCTGTCAGACGGTGATCGGTGGCGCTTGGGAGATGGGGTCAGCGGGCGGACTCGCCCGACTGGCCACCATGCTGGTCCTGCCTTTGACGTGTGGGCTGGAGAATGGAAAACCTGCGGTCAGCCTGGGTCGTGCTGAATCCGCCGGAATGCCGCATTGCATCTTCACATGATAAGTGACTTGGACATGCATGTGCCATGCGCGACAACCCTTGGGGCGCACGTGCAATGTGGCTTCGCGCCCAGGTCCGGCCAGGCAGTGGGCAGTCGACACAGAAAAAAAGTGGCGCTAGAGCGCTTCCACGCATGGACAAGCGTCTTGCTGGATTCAATCATGCATGCGCTGGCGCTAAACCAGCAGCACACCGCCTGCCCGTCGTTGCGTGGCTCACAAGCAGCTGCGCCCACCAGGAAATACTGGGCAACAGCTCAGCAAAATGAATTGATGCACGCCCGCTTCAAGCTTGGCTACCGTGTGCACAGGCACTGCAGATGGGTGCGCTGTCGCAGGCTGTTTGGTTGCCCCACGACGGAAGGCTCAACACACATGCACCATTTCAAGGCTAATAGGTGTGCGTCATGTTGCATAGTACAGTAGGGATTGTCCGGGATAGAGACCTTCGTGCCAGCAAGGAGGTCGCGACTCCAGGACGCACACCTGCAGCACCCGGCAACCCCATGAGCTTGCCCGGGGTCTCCATGCCGTGCGAGGATTGGCCAGTTGCATCAGAGATGTAAATGATACTGCCTTGATGACTTGGCTCTAAGGCACGGATGACAGGCATCATCTTGTGCAGGCTGCCAACTGCAGCTGTTTTGGCGAGGTTGTGGCTGCTGCGATGCGACCAGAGCGCTGTTATGATTGACGCGCCTGGAGTGGTGATAACTAAGTTTGCTCCAGCGTCCCGATCGCGCTTTTGTTGTGCTACCCACGCTCGCATCGTATTTCGGAGCATGGCGTCTGCTGCCAATGCTGATCTCGGATCAGCATTGATCATTTTCATCAGCTGTGCTGACGCCTTATATTAAATTACTCACAAAGCTCAATATCGATATAAACATTCCTTAGGGATAGCGAGCCTCTCAACTGCAGCGCAGCTGCTGCACAGGCATCTCAACACCCACGCCACCGCCGCGTGCGCTGCTGGGAACAACACAACGAGGCGCCCCAGTTGCGCCCTGGACTTCGTGCGCCAGCGATGAGCGGCTGCATAGGCAACCTGTGCCTAGGCCCAGCGTACTATGCGACCGCCGCTGTGGTCGCCAGGGCGTCGCTCGCCTTGCTGGGCGCCGGCGAGCCGCTCCTGTGGCGCCCGGAGGTGACGACGCCGCTCAACAGCCTCCTGGGGGTGCGTGAAGGGCTGCGCATGCTGCAGCTGGGCCTCTCCCCCTACGCGGGCGCGTCCTGCCACGCGCCGCCGCTGGTGCTGGCGCTGCACGCGGCCACGGCAGCGCACCCGCTGCTGTACGCGCTGCCAAACACCGTCGCGGACGCCCTGGCGGCGCTGGCGCTGTGGCGGCTGGCGTCGTTGCTCTGCAAGGGCCGCAGCGCAGACGCGTCGGGTGAGTTGGACTGGCAGCTGCAGCCGCTCAAAGGCTCACGTGTTGACTGGCTTGCCGCCACCACCGGCCCTTGACCTGGCGGCTGGGCGGCCGTTGCAGCAGCGCAGCAGGATGCAGGGCGGCTGGACCCCTGGTGGATGCAGGCCCTCGACCTCGCCACCCCTGCACGGCGCCCGCTCGCCTGCCGCACATCCGCTTTTGCCTGGCACCTCCTCAGGCATGCTGCTGGGCCCCGCGTCGCTGGCAGCCGCCTACCTTTGGAATCCTGTAGGCATCCTCGCCACCATTGGCGGCACCACCACACCCCTGGAGAACCTGGCGGTGATGGCGGCCCTGCTGGGCGGCGCTGCACGCAACGCGCCGCTGGCGGCGGCCGGGCTGGTGGCGGGCACATATGTGGGGCTACACCCGCTGCTGCTTGGGGTGAGAGTCGGCGCAAGGGGGGGCAGGCGCACACAAAAGCATTGGGCTAGCACAAGCAGGGGGTCAGGGCAGCCGCACTGCAACTTTCACAAGTACGGGGGTTGCACGCTTGCCTCACCTGTCAGGAGGGCGCATCATGATGCTACGGCTACACACGCGCTCATTTGCGGCTTGCAGGTGCCCCTCGCAATCATGTTCGGCCGTGGCTGTGAAGACGTTACGCAGCTGTGTGATGCACGGACGGCAGGCAGCGGCAGCTTGGCGAGCCAACAAGGCGGCGGCACCAGCAGCAGCGGCGGCGGCGGCGGCGGCGGCGAAGCAGGCTCAGGCGCGGAGACCAGCCGCCGAGCTGCCGGTGCGGGCAGCAATCCTGTGGCCGCGGCAGCGACGGCGGCGGCAGCGACGGCGGCGGCAGCGGAGGCTGCGGCCCGCGGACTGGAACGGAAGCGCGAGCGCTTCGAGTGGATGCGCTGCGCGGAGTTTGCCGTGTTTGCGGTGGTGTGGGGCGGCGCCCTGCTGTGGCTCTCAGACCTCTTCCTGCGCGCCCACCCTGAGGCGCAGTGCCTGCCGCGGCTGGCTGCTTGGGCGACCGCCGCGGCCCCGCCGGCCGCCGCACGCCGCGGCGCCTGCTGGCTGCGCGCCTCCCACGGCTTTGCGCTGGCGGTCGATGACTACACCCCAAATATTGGGCTGTTTTGGTATCTCTTGACTGAGCTGTTTGACGCGTTCCGCCCTTTTTTCACATTTGTGCTGCACTCGCACGCCGTCATATTCGCCGCGCCGCTCGCGCTCCGCTTCCCGGGCCGTCCGCTCTTCGTCGCGTGGGCGCTGCTGCTCGCGTGCGCGGCGCTGCGCCCCTACCCCTCAGCCGGCGACCTCGCGCCGTGGATGGCGCTGGCGCCGCTGGCGCTCGCGCAGCAGCTGCGGCAGCTCAGGTCGGCCCTGTTTTTGGTCAACGCCCTGGTGCTCCTGGCGGTGCTGGGCCCCGCGATGTGGAGCCAGTGGATCATCGTCGACGCCGCCAACCCCAACTTTTTCTACTCGATTACGCTGCTGCTGGGTGTGTTCTATGTGGTGGTGTTGGTCCAGGCCGTGCTGCTGACTGTTCGGGTGGAGCGACTAGCTGCAGGAAAGGTTGTAGGCGATGGCCTGGGCGCTGGCGGCGGCAGCGGCGGCAGGGGTGGCGATGATGGACCCGTTGGGGCGGCTGCGGCAGGGGCCACGGCAGTTGCGGCCAATGGGTCTGTAGCTGAGTAACGTTACAAGCTGCAGAGCTTTGGGTGATGCTTCTCGCGAGAAGGCGGCGATGAGGATGTTGATGCAGCGTGCCTTTGGTGCCGCTGGTGCCCAGGGCGTGCCTGTCGCGATGGGGAGGTTTGGCGGTCTAGGCGCGGTGCGTGGCACGCTCCCCGTGAAGCTGCCGCGTGAGTATCCCTTTACCTGGTGGGTGGCTGTGGGGTCATCATGAGATTACGGTACTGATGCATGCGTGAGAGTTTCACCACAGGTACATTCACCCAACATCCCATCTACGCAACAACTTGTCCAGTCGTCATCCCGGCGCCACCATTTCCCTAACGCACGCCGGTGACCCGGGACGCGTTGCGACCTTCAAGCGTTCCCACATGTACGCGCACACGTATGCTGACTATGATACTGCATGGAACGCTGTACCGTAGTGGACCCACCTGCACGCCTGGCAGGCCGCCTGTCGCCGCGGCATGTCGCCGGGTGACGAGGCTTGGCACCGGACTGTCCACGAAGAGATGTTGTTGGGGTTGCCTGCACCATCATGCTCTCCTTCATTAGCTTGTGTCACCTTTCTCTCAGACAGCTCCTCAAACCGAAAGCAGGGATCGCCCGTGACTGCCGTAGCTTTCGGCGACAAGCGCCTCCGTCTCGGACTTGAAGCTCAGACGGACAAACATCTGTTAACTCTCTCATATGACAGATCTGAAACGTGTCGGGCAGCCCGGCCAGAGCGCGCTGCAGCGGGCAAGGATCTTGCCCGCCATCATCATCAGACGTGCGTTTGCTTACCGTGAGCCTATATAGCTGCTATTTAATTATTATGACTAATTTAAGGAGACCCTACGGGCCTAACGGGGCTAGCACGTTTTGTATCAGTGTCGTCGCAACTGCTGTGCGTCGCAGCGCGCTCACTGACGCCTAATTGCCCTCCAATGTGCAACTCATCCCACCCCGCAGCTCCCGTGCTTGTGCCCCCCGCCACCGCGGTCGCTGCGGCGCCTGCGCCGGTCGACTTTGCCGCCCTGCGGGCAAGCTTGTCGCGCCCCGTCCCTCGTGCACCGCTTGACGCCCCGCGCCGCTTCAGATGTAGGGACCTGGAGGATGAGGTCGGCAGCCATGTGACATTTCCGCAAAGGTCGCACTCGCTGTTCGGTGGGTTCCCGCTCAGGTGCTGCGCTGCGCTGCGTGTGCTGTGCCGGAACGATAACAGCTAGCAGTTTCGGCCGAGGCCTGAACGAGCGCGCGGGCCAGCTCTCTTGTGAGCCCGCCATTGATGTGATAGCCAGCAAATTTGACACAGCGCACCTCGCGCCCACGGGCCGCGCACCGAGCCGTCCCGCGGCACGCTGCAGAGGTCTCTCCGCCTCGCCCTCATCCCACAAACTCCTCCCTCATCACTTGCACGCCCCCTCGCCGCGACCTGCAGGCAACTGGGCCGTGACCGGCCCCGCCGTCATCCGCCGCGTCGGCGGCTCGCTGTCCGCGCTTGTCCGCGCCGGCGGCTACGTCAGCGTCGGCTCCGCCCTCGACCGTGTGATGCGCCCCGACGGCGACGACGCCCTGTGGGTTGGCCCCGACGGCCGCCCCGCCAACCCCGGCGGCGGCCCCGGCGCCGACGGCGCGCCGCCCGCGGCCGCGTTCGAGCTGCATGGGACGCACGTCGAGGTCTGCGGGCCGTACAAGCTCCTGATGCCCGGCCCCGGCGCGCGCGAGCACGGCGGACGCTGCATCCTGACGGTGCCGGCGCTGTCTGAGGACAACCGAATCCTGCTGCTGCCCGGCGCCTGCCTCTCGCACCCGCTGTGCGCCACGCCCCAGGCCGCGGCAGCGGCGGCGGCAGCGGCGGCGGCGGCGGCGGCGGCGGCGACGGCGGCGGTCGCGGCGACGGGGCTGCGCGTCCGCGCGCGGCCGGGGTTGGGATAACCTGACATCGACCAGGAGGGGTTGGAGGTTGCGAGCGCGCGGCCCACGCGCGTGCGCACCTTCCCCCCTTTTTGATTATCCCTTCTGCCTGGTTGCGGGTGACTTGTTGGCTACTCCAGGTTCGACAAAGCACCACAAAAAAGCAAGGCGAACCATGCAGCCTGCAGCGAGGGCGTGCGGCCGGCGGCAGGCGGCAGAGAGCGCCCAACGCACTCCAGCGTGCGCAAACGCAGACAATAAAAGACGTAGCGCGGCGCTCGCTGCTGTGCAAGCGTGGCCGCCGCAACCCAGTCCATCACGCTTCGCGTGCGTCGTCCAACACAATCAATATGTACAACGGCCGTGCGCTTCCCCCTTTGCAAAGAATGAGGGCATGCCGTTCTGCAGTGGGAGTAACGGGGAGCTTGGATCCGGCGGTCTTGCGCACCGCCGCTGCCGAACGCCGCTCCGCACTTACCCGGCCCCTTTCGCAGTACCCCTCCTCGCCTCCGCATTCCTGCACGCAGCGCCTGCGATGGGCTTACAGCCCTCGCCTGGGCTGCATGATCGTCATGCCCCCGCCCCCCCTTACAGCCGCGCGTGCAGCAGCGCAGTGTGCTGCATGCGTCGCATCGCGCCGCCCGCCCCGCGACGGCAATGCCACACGCAGCGCCCCTGCCGACGCCTGCGCCTGTGCGGCCACGCGGCGCTGTACCCCCTTTCGCCCCTCCAACCTGCACTTGATCTCCTGCCCCAGCCCGTCTCCCGCGAGTTGAGAGCCCGGTTGCTTTTCCGGCTCACAGGCAGCAGGGCTGGTCTGCCAATCAGCCGTTGTCTGTCCCCCGAACAGCACCCATCGAGGCGGCCCCTCAGCGCCAAGGGTGTGAGCCATGCTTTGACGGCTCTCGCTTCAGCACCTAGCGAGGCCCACGCCATGACGTGGCTTTGATCCACGAGCTTCATTGTACCAGTCAAGGCGCCCGGCGCCCCAACGGCTGCAAGTTGGCCTCTGTACTCACTCCCTCAGCACCAATGCGCCCTTTTCAAACCGATACTTGGCATGCTTTCCACTTTCCTTGCCTTATACATTGCAGCGGCGCCTCGACCTCAGGGCCTGGAGCCATGGACCCATGCTGGGTGCCAAGCACCCCAGCCCGCCCCGACAGCAACCCGATTGTGGGCTTGCCGCGCTGCCCAAAGAGCGTGCGTGCGACCCAGCACCAACAACGCAACCCTGGCACTCTTTGTGGCGCATCTACCGCACCCAGCCTTGTACACGCCACCCTCTTCCTCGTTCTCATGACGTGCTCCTTGCGCTCTCAACGGGCGGCTTCCACACCACCTCTGATACGTGCGCAGCAGCGCCCCTCACTCGCTTCCCATATGCCGGCATATTGCACTCCTTGGCCACCATCATTGCACACCTAATGCTAGGTTGTTTTGTGTTTGTGCCCAGGCTTTGTGGCTTGGCGTTCACAACTGCATGTCATCCATTCATACTTGTCACTGACGCGAACTGTCTGAGGTACCACCCAGTAGAGGCTGGAGAGGTTGCAAGAGCTGAAGCCAGCTTTGCGGCTCTTGTGCATCATGTGTACGAGTTGGGGCATGAAACGTCTCCAAGGTGCATTTCAAATGTGTTTCAGGAAGTTGGTTGCGCGGATCCGTCTGCCCTCAATAACAGTGTGCCCGTCCCTGCACTTGCGTCCTCCTGGGTGGCATGTAAGTTTACAAAAGCCAGTGATGCAGCGTCATCACAGTCATGGGCTCCTACTACATACTTGAACTATCCTAAAACTGCAGTCCTTGGCTCTTGCTACATACTTGGACTTGAACTGCAGTCCTGGGCTCCCACTATGAGGCTCCTCATACATATGTAGCTTGGGTGGCGGTGGGTGATGGGTCGGCTCACCACTGTGTCAAGGCAGCGCATCTGACGTTCCATGCTATGATGTGATAGGTGACTCAAATTGCATAAATCGCAGATGAACCGTATGCAGTATCGACCATACTGTACCGTGCGGTAGCTAACACACAAGATTTGTGAACGGAACGTAGGAAGTGATCGCAATCGCGAGGTTGAGAACAGAACAACAGCATAAATCACATTATTTATGTAACATTGAAGGAACTGCACAGCAAGCCCGGCTTTATCCGGTCAACAATGCATCGAGTGATCTGAGAGGGACAGCCAAGGGATGGAGGCATATCAGACTACCAGGGCGCCATGGCCGTCCGATCAGTGGGCTTGGTCAAAGGTGAAAATCGCCAGGAGCGCGGCGCCAAGTGTGCCCATGCATGCACGCGGTGGCGTCCGTCACACCGGGAAGCGGTGTGGGTGCGGCCCTGTGCTTCGGCATGCTGATGCGCTTTGGAACGCGTACTCCGCCCCGCAGTCGCCGGACCACTGCCCTCTGCTGGCACTGGCGCTCCCAGGCAGTGCAGTGGCCATATGCAGCGCCGGCGTGAGTCCCTCCTCGCAGAACATCGTTGCAGCGAGTGGACCCCCGCTTCCCAGACGCAGCGCCTGCCACTGCGCCTGCACCTTTCCGCTGCCTCGAGTGTGCTGCACCACCCGTCATATAGAGCAGCTGTCAATAACGCCATGCCGCCTGGTAGAGCACTGATCAGCCATTAAACACCCAGGTTGAGTTGCGTGCGCATCACATCCCCTTACCTGAAGTTCCACCACTCCCACCACGCAATGCATGAGCAGGACGGCGGCCAAGCCACACCCTGTGAGGCCCAGGTCAACAACGCGCGAGGCGCACCCGCTGCGCAGCTGGCCTGGCACCCGCGGCTGCCGCTGCTGGCAATTGGCTGGAAAGACGGTGGGTCGCACAGCTCGCGTGGCTCAACAGTCCCTTCCCTGGGCCGTGCTGTCGCCACGTTGGCACCCAGCAGATCGCTGCATATGTTGGCGGCCGAGGCTTTGTCTGCCGATCACATGCAATTGATGACGCCCTGGCGGTTCCTCGGCATGCATGCGTATCACACATGTGATTTACCTGTTGAACAGCTGCTTGAACTTGAACGCAGACGGCGGGCTTGCCTGTGGTTGCACCCGTGCCTGCTCGCGTCCAACATCACACACGGCTGAGCAGGTGGCCTGTCGCTGTGGGACGCCGCTTCAAGGCGGGTCGAGGAGGGTAGCCCTGCGCACCATGGCGCGGTCACGGCGCTGGCCTGGAGCCCCGGGGGCGAGCGACTGGCCGCCGGGGACGACAGGGGCAAGGTGCGCGCCGGCATGGGCACGCCCAGCGGCGGGGGGTCCCGCCTGGGCCCATAGCACCCTATCATGCAGAAACACGGCAATACGCTGGGCTGTGGTTGCCGCAGCGATCGGTGAAGGAGCTGCCGACAGGCTCATGCGCTGCTCCCCAAGCATCGGCCTTGCACCCTAGATTCCAAACTGCACCCGCCTAATATTGTATTCGTGGCTGCTGTTGCCGGTCCGCCGCGCGCACTCTCCCAAGCTCACCATATGGCGCGTCGACGAGGCGCTGCGGCCGGTGCTGGTCGGCAGCGTTGACGAGCGGGGCAGCGCCATCGGGCCGTGCGTCTGGGGCGGCGGCGGCGAGGGCGGGAGGGGGCTTGAGGTGTACTACTCTGTCCCGGCGGGAGAGGCGGGGCCGGTCTCGGGGTGTTCAGCGACGTCAGGGCCGGGGGCCGTGATCAAGTGGGCTGACGACCGCGGCCGCGTCGGCGTTGTGCAGGTGTGAGGGATGTCCCGGGTCCTCGGGCCCGCAGGTTCTGAAAAGCCACCACTTGACCCCTGGCCAGACCAGGCGTTTCGGCATCACAGGCACAGCACGGCCGCCTCGGCCTCGGCTGCGCTTGTGGAAAACATAGTGCGGGGCGTGCACTGCCGCGCATGGTAATCGCACGTGCCGCCGCTATTCATCAACAAACCCAGAGCGACGCAAGCCGCGGCAGCCCAGGGCTGCGCCCGCCCTTTGACCAGCCGGTTGGTGGTCCTGTTCCCCCCATCCCCGCCACTCTTTCCTGAAATCGCGGCGCAGGATGTGGGTGAGCAGCTGCACTGGCTGATGGCGTACCCCGAAAAAGCGGAGCTCCTGGCAGTAATCGCCAGCGGCACCCTGCTGCTCCTGTCAAGGGGCGGCAGCGGCGGTGGCGGCGCCGGCGCAGCCGACGGTGCGTGGGGCGTGACCCTCCGGGCCAAGTGCGCGAGCGGCGGCGGCGGCGGCGGCGGGAGCGGCAGCGGCAGCGGCAGCGGCAGCAGCGGAGCAGCCAGCCTGCACGTCGCCTGGGCGGCGCCGCACGTGCTCGCCAGCGCGTCGGACAGGGAGGGCGCAGTCCGGCTGTTCGACCTGGACTCTGAGGAGAACTTCACGCTGCAGTCCGATGCGTCGCAGTGCGACCCTTGGGCCGCCACCGGCGGCAGCGGCCCCAGCGAGCAGGGCGGGGCGCCTGTGCGCCTGACGTGCCTTGGGTCGAACCAAGCGCGCAGCCTTGTCGCAGCCGCGAGCTCGGATGGCATGGTGTTTGTTTTTGGGCGACGCGGGACCCCCGGAGCAGTCACCAGCAGCAGTGGCGGCAGCAGCGGGCAGGGGGCTGCGGAGGCCGCTCAGAATGCAGGGGGAGATGGCGACGAATCACAACTGTGGGAGCAGCTGCACTGCTTCCAGGTGAGGCTGTTGGTGTGTTTTGGTCACATGGACCGTCTGCCTTGCATTTGGATCGCCCTATTGCGCACACACGCTGGCCCCTGCACTGCAAGCAGCAGCATTGACACCACAGCACCACCATCCGCCCAGCCGTCTGCCCCCATCCGTGGCCTCAGACCCTCGCCGTTTCGAATGCTTAAGAGTTACAAAGCTTCCCACCACAACCCATCCGCAGGTCAGAGGCCGGCCGGTGCGAATGGAGTGGGGCCCCCGGCCCGGCATGCTGGCAGTGGGCTGCAGCGACGGGGGCGTGGTCGTGGCCACAAAGGGGCGGCTGCAGCACAAGGTCGCGGGAGGCCTGGCGGTGGTGCAGGTGCGCGGGAAGCCACCCGGGTTTGAGGGTTGGTGGGCGGCTGGCAACGGCGGGGCAGCGGCAGGCCGCAGCACTTGATCAGCCGCTTGGCTCGCTCGTGGGCGCCCTGCTTGCTGCGCGTGCCGAGGTGGCAGCCTGCACTACGAAAAGTCACATGCGGGTTGAAACAAATGTGCGCGGAGCCCAACAATGCACGTGAGATTCGAGCTTGTCGCGCCTGTTCTCGCAACCCCGTCATTGCCAGGTGTCAGATACCCTCGTGCTGGTGGAGCCCCTCGCCGGGCCGCCCCGCGGCGGCCCCTGGCGCCTGCAGACGTCCCTCCGGCCCCGCGGGCTCGACGCAACCTCGGACCACCTGCTGATCCACGATGGGGACGCGGCTGAGGTTTACGAGGTATCGCGATCCGGGGACGGCTGCGGGTTTGAGCGGGTGGGGCGCCTGGATGCGCGCGGGGCGGGCGGCGCGGCGGTGGCGTGGACGGGGGCGGCGACGATGCAGCGGCCGGCAGGCGGCGGCGGCGGCGGCGGCAGCGGCGAGGGCGTGAGGGAGGCGCCGGACGGCGGCGGCGGGACTGGGAACGGGGTTGCAACGGCGGCGGCGGCTGCGGCGGCGATGGCGCTGATTGCTGAGTCAGTGTTCCGGCTGGCGGGGGACCGGGTTGAGGTCTGCAACTTTGGAGGTGCGCGCAAAGCTTGGGGCGGGCGCGGAAAGCTTGTATCTAGATGCCATCTGGTTGTGCGAGGCAATCTTGCGGGGTGGGGATTCGGGGGGCGAGCTCGATTGCGGATCTTGGGATGGCACTGGCACAGGGGCCGAGACCACGACGTGGGGGATCAGCCAGAGAGATGAGCGAATTGCCGGCCTTTGAGCCCGGCTGCTGTTCCCGCAGGGCAGCGCCAGTGCCGCTACAAGCATGCCCGGCCTGAGTGAGCCACGCCCCGAGCGCATGCAGACGCGGCGGTTGATTAGGAGCTGCACCGGCGTTTTCTGCACCACACAGCCTCACACCGCCACCGTGCCGCCCTGACGCGCCCCGACCACCTCTGGCGGCGCACCGGACCCCATCGCTGTGCCTGGACTCCAATTTCACTCTCACACACATCCGCGCACGCGCGCGCGCACACACACACACACACACACACACACACACACACACTTACACGTACGTATGCGCACACACATCGCACACACACACACACACATCTCTGCACACACATACACACACACATAGGCACCGTGAAGCAGGTGCTCGCGTTTGACGCCGCTACAGAGGGCCGCCCCATGGCGTTGGACGCCTGTGGGGAATTCCTGGCAGTCGCCACGTCGCTGGGGGCGGTGCGCGTGTTCCGGCTGACGGGGCGCGAGGTGCGGCCGCACGCCGGGCCAGGTGGGCGGCGGGGGGCGGGCGTCGCGCGGGTGCTTGGGAGCGAGCGTGGGGGAGGAAGGCATTGCTCAGGCCGTTGCTGAGGGAGGGGGCTGATTTCCCCAATGTTTCTAGCCTGAGGTTTGCAGAAATGCAATGAATGACGTCACTGCAATGGCACCGTGCACACTGCCGCTTGATCCCCGGAGTAGGTAGTGAAGAAAAGCGATGTCAGTTGGCCCTCTCTGCCTCTGTGACAATGACAGGCCCGCTCCTGCCCGCCGACGCCGCCGGCGCCCGCCCGATGGTCGAGTCTGTGCGCGTCAACGCGGATGGCGGCATGGTCGCCGCCACCGCGCGCGGCCCCGGCGGCGGCCCGCGCGACGCGCGGCTCTTCTTGTACTGCGCGGACACCAACGCCGGCTGCGCCTACGACTTTGGGGCGGACGGGCGCGTGCCGGTGGCGGTGGCGTGGGACGCGGCCGAGAGGCGGCTGCTGGCCGTGCAGGTGGAGCAGGTGGGCGCTTGGCTGGGTGTGTGACGGAGCTTCTAATGCGGCGTGTGCATGCGCAAGGCTAGGGAAGGGCCAGGGGTTGCTCGTGGACTTTTGGTTGGGTCCTGTGCCCACGCACTCACTGCTGGACCACTCGTCTGGGTGGGCCGATGGCGCGAAGTGGGCAGCTATCAGGGTGGTCAACTCGTCCAGACCGCCCGGCGCGGGGACACCTCAAACTTTTGTGCGGTGGCGCTTCCCTGCCTTCCACACCCAGGCGCCGCTGCAGCGCGCCTCGTCGGATGCACCGCCGGACGCCCCTCGCGCTGCGTCGTCGCCGGAGAGGCCCCAGACCGCGACGGCAGCACCGGCGCCGCGGCCGCAGATCGCCGCTCAGGCGGGCGGGGACGGCGGCCGGCGGCGGACGGATGCGGCGGCGGCGGCGGTGCCGTCGCCCCCAGAGCGCGCTGCAGGTTGCGGGGCGGAGGTGGCTCTGATGTTTGCGTGCTCGAGCAGCGGGCTGCTGCTGCAGGAATACCAAGGGATCGGGGGCAGCGCTCTGAGCAGTAACAGCAGCAGCGGCAGCAATCCAAGCACCGGCGGTGGCGAAGGCGAGAAGCTTGTGACAAGCGGCAGCAGACGCGGCGGCGGCGGCGGTGCGTGCGGTTTCCTGGGCCTGAGTGTGCCGCACCTCCTGCTGTTTAAGAGGGGTGGCGGCGGCGGCGGCGGCGGGGCCAGCGGGGGCGGTGGTGCCGGCGCGGCGGGCGCGCCCGCGCAGGGGGCGCGGCCGGCGCGGCCGCTGGTGTCACAAGAGGCGATGAAGGGTTTTGCAGGCACAGAGGTGGGGTGGGGGCCGGCTGCATGAGGGGATGGCGGCATTTAGTGGCTGGCGCAGACAGATGATGATCAGTCCAAGCATGCATCATGCAGAGTGTGCGCCAGACAACTCCGTCGTTGCCCTGAGTAACAGGACTTTGACGCTGCCTTACTCCCCGCCCCC
>NW_014012776.1:15108-19796 GCF_000611645.1 Monoraphidium neglectum
CTCCTTCACCCCCCACCCCACCCCACCCCACCCCAAGTTGCTTGGAACTTTCAACAATTCTAATCCTGATCCTTGAAACGCTCTTAAACCCTTAACCTTTGAACCCAACCTGAACCCTGAACCCTTGCACTCTCAGGACGCGGACGCCGCCACCAGGTCTGCGCTGGTGGAGTTCTCATTCCAGCTGGCGCGGGGCCGGCTGGAGGAGGCGTTCCGCGCGGTCGCGGGCGTCAGCAGCGCTGCGGTGTGGCGGAACATGGCGCACATGGCAATCAAGAGCAAGCGCCTTGACGTGGCGGGTGGGCGCTTTTTCCCGCCTGCACGCGCGCACGCATGGCGCGTGTGAATGCGTGTGATTTGAGATGCGTATTCGGGGTTGATGTCACGATGACACACCCCAGTTGATGGCGGCGTCACCCTGGGTATGATGTGATGATGCCATCAGCCCATGATCCAGGTGTCACGCGTGCAGCGGCAGCACCCCTGTGTTGCTGCAGAAACAAGAGCCGTCTGAACGTCCACACACACCAGATTGCCGCCAGCCCTTGACACCCACAAAAAACTCCCCCACCTCCCCTATCCAACCCTCCAAACATTCAGAGCACTGCCTGGGCAACATGGAGCACGCCCGTGGCGCACGCGCGCTGCGCGAGAGCGCGGCCCTGCAGGAGCCCGACGCCCGCGTGGCCGCGGTGGCGGTGCATCTGGGCCTGGCCGACGACGCCGCGCGGCTGTACGCGGGATGCGGGCGCTGGGACCAGCTGGCGGCGCTGCGGGCGGCGGGCGGGCAGTGGGAGCAGGCAGTGGCGGTGGCAGAGGCGCACGACAGGTGGGCGCCTAGTCGTCGATCAACGCTTTAATAATTTCGCTGATCTGCTGATCAACGAAGGGTCGTTGTTTATTTGGGCATCGGGGCACTTTACCGGAGTGCAAGGGTAGCTGCCTGGACAGTGGACTGGCAGCTGCCCGGAGTGCAAGGGTAGCTGCCTGGACAGTGGACTGGCAGCTGCCTGGGGTGCACCTGCCTCTGCAGTGGCGGCAGCCCGCCATTCAACGCACCCACAGGACGGCACAAGCATTGATCGCAGGCTGGCATCTGCACTGGTGTTGTGAATTGAGCTTATTGAGCCCGAGTCCGCCCGGGCCCCTTGCTGCACGAGCGCAACGCAAGGCAGCAGTCGCGCATCACCTGTCAGCGCCCCTCCTGGCGACTGCCCGACGACACACCCCCACTCCCAGGGTGCGCCTCAAGGCGGTGCATTATGAGCTGGCGCGCCACCTGGAGCGCTGCGGCGACACGGCCGGCGCTGCTGAGCACTACCAGGCGGCCGGCGCCGCGGCGGAGGAGGTGCCGCGTATGATGCTCCAGGACGGGCGCGCCGGGGAGCTGGAGGGGTGAGCGGCCTGCGATGACTGGAATTCGGGAGCGTTGTGTTGGGTAAAGGGTTGCCTGCAGGGCTGAAGCTGTAAGATCTCCTTGGGCCCCCCAACTGGCTCCTGCGAAGTCAGGCAATCTAAGGGTTGGTCCAGGGCTGCCCTGCAGGCTGCAGGCGGCGGGTGCGCCGCTCAGCCCGGCTGCGTCATTGAAGATCAGGGTGCCTTTGATCGCGCTCGAGGCGGCTCCCGTGCCGTTGAGCCAACCAGTAGACCCCTCAACACCCCCTGCTTCACTCTGTCCCGCTCCAGCCCCTTACGTGCGCCGTCTCGGATCGGACTCTTACACGAGCACCCGCACCTGCACACGCTGAGCTGTCTTCAATCTGATTGCTCCCTCACACGCGCGCGCCCGCGCTTGTGCACCCCTCAGCTACGTCATGAAGCAGTCCGACCCCGCCCTGATGACGTGGTGGGCGCGCTACTGCGAGTCCCAGGGCGCCTGGTCCAAGGCCCTCCTCTGCTACCAGCGCACGGGTGGGCAGCGCGGCGCCACCGCGCGGGGCATCGACCCGCCGGACTGCCGGGCCTGGGGTCCTGCTGCACCGGCTGGGTTTGGGCTGCTTGGAAACGGCACAAACAAGGCGAACGTGCTTATAAAGATGCATGTCCAGGTGATAAGCTAGACAGTGTCGGATTTGAGTGACGCGAGGCCGCATCTTTGTCTGCCCCTCCATCACTGTGTGTCGCAGGCAACCACCTGGCCATCTGCCGCATCCACTGCGCGACCGGCGACTGGGCGGCCGCCGAGCAGCTGGTCGCGTCGGGGCGCGACCCCGCGGCCGCGTTCCACCTTGCGCGGCTGCACGAGGCGGAGGAGCGAGTGGAGGAGGCGCTGAGGTACTACGCGCTCTCGGGCCGCCCCGCGCACGGCGCGCGGCTCGCCAAGAGGTGGGGTGGTGGGGAAAGGGCGGGCGGCGGCGCCGTTGCTGGACGAGGGGCGCATGCTGCAGGTGTTAATGATTGCGGGCGGCATTGCTCTAGTTGCGTGTAGAGTGTGGACACTAGGGAGCTGCTGAGGAGGGGACAGCGTAAGGGGTCTGCCGGCCTGCCTTGAATTTAAGAGTTCGCTTCTGGTGGCTCGCGCTGCCAGCACCGGCTGCATTCCACCGCTCAAGTGTGGAGGGGACCTGCGCCGGCCTCACACGGCCCGATCCCTCAACCGACACAGGTACGGCATGCAAAAGGAGCTGCTGTCGCTGGCGCTGCAGTCCCCCGCCGCGATCGCCCTGGACGCCGCAGACTATCTCCTGTCAGAGGGTGAGGGTCTTCGCGGTATCCATGATCAGGGGTTGCCGCATTTGTTGTGCCCGACAGCGCGATGGGCGCAACCCTTGAGCGCCGAAGAACTACGCTTTTGCTTCTGCAGCTGGAGGATAGCAGCAGCACTCCGTTGCCTTGCATGAGCAGAGGTTGTGGCGTGGCAATCTGGTCACGCCTGTGTCGCCACAGCTGCTCACCCAGACCGCTGCCCGTCGCTTGCACACGCGCGCAAGCTCAGCAAGCACGCACACGCGCATGGCGGCACGGACTTTGACCTGCGTGTGACCGCAGGCAACCCCGAGGGCGCGGCGCTGCTGTTCCGCAAGGCCGGCCGCGCGGCGCGCGCGTTGGAGGTGGCTCAGGCGGCGGGGCTGTACGGCGTAATGGACGAGATTGCGGGGGTGGTGGGGGCCGGCGGGGACGCGGGACTTCAGGCCAGGTGCGTTTCTTGTTGACGCACCCTGGTAGCAGGATTGCTCACGGACACAAAAGTCGGATTTGATCACCACAGGTGCAGGTGGTGTGCTTTGAAATCGGGGACAGCTGCAGTCAGTATGCATGGGGTTCCCCTGGGTAGGTTCATGTCCCGAGACCCGTGCAGTGCGGCTTAGAGGGGGCGGGCGGTCTGCCGCAAATCGAATCCGCCCGCACACCCCAGGGCCGCGGGCGCCTTCATGGCGGCAGGGCAGTACGACCGCGCCGCACGGCTGTTTGCGCGCGCCGGGGAGCTGCACCGCGCCCTTGACCTCATAGAGCAGGTGAGGGGCTGTGGGGTGGTCAAATGTTTGGGGTTGTTTGGGGTTGCAGGGGGTATATCAAGGCAACACGTGTCATTCCAGGTTTGTTGCGGTTGGGTCTCAGCAAGCCCTCAGAAACTGGCCTGCTGCCCTGTGCCGGCCAACGCCTCGCCAAAATCCCCCTTGGCGCGGGCCGTGGGCCGGGCCGGCTAGTAAGACGCGTCGCTGGTTCAGCCGGGCCCCTGCCTGCCTGCCTTCCTACAGCTGATGAACTGGCGGTGTTTTCTGCGGCAGTCCCCGCTGGACTGGTCTTGTCCTGAATCACGATCCGCTCTCACCCCTCTTGGGCACCCGACTGCACCTACTTGATCCCCCTTATACGTGAAATCATCGTGACATCAGCATGACGTCCCCCTGAGTGACGAGCTGGCAGAGGCGCTCACGCCGGAGAAGGACGACGGCGGGTCGCCCGTGGCAGCCGGGGAGCGCCAGGCCGTCCTGTTGCGAATCGCCAAGGCGCGTTGAGACACACGGCGCAGGCGCGCAATGCAGTTGGATTTGAACGGGCATGTGAAAACGTGCCATGCGCGTCGCCGTGCCGCGTGGTGTTGCCCCAAACCCACCTCCCACCCTCAGTCCCTGCCCCTGCTGCTGGCCCAATCGCAGGCCGCCAAGCGTCAGGGCCTATACCACCTGGCCACCAAAAAGTTCACTCAGGTAGATCCCAATGGGCCCAGGGGTCAAGGATTTAAGGCTGTACCACAAACCCCGAGCGCCGCACCCAAAGCGCCAAACGATGCGACCGCCATGCGCAATGCAATCACCTGGCCTTTGTAACGATCGCCCAGTCGTGCGAGCTCGCGCTGCATACCCGCACCCGCCCTTTGCTTGAGGCCGTGCAGCCCATCACTCGCGCCGCCTCACGCACCTGCCGCACGGCTCACGACCCCCGCTCGCCCCTTCATCGCCAGGCGGGTGATCGGGTCAAGGCGATGCGATCGCTGGTGCGCAGCGGAGACACCGAGAAGATCATCTTCTTTGCAAGTGAGCAGGGGGCAGCACCCTGGACCGCTTGCAAGGAGCAGGGCTTCAGCGAGCCAGCGCTACGCTCCCAAAACGCACGTTGCGTCGCAACCGCCGCGGCTCGCTGCACGTCGCGCACGCACGACGGCACGCAGCTTCCGCCTCGCCTCAAACTGCGCGGCGTGCGGGCTGCTGCCCTGCGGGCCCCTGTCCACGCCTCTCCTGCACCCC
>NW_014012775.1:0-3227 GCF_000611645.1 Monoraphidium neglectum
GTCACGGTTGAGCCGCTGGGGCTTAAACCCGCCGCTCAGCCTGCTGCCTTGCGCCTGGCAGCGGGCGAGTCGGTCCCGCACTCAAACCTCGCTCTCGTCATGGCGCTGCGAAGCGTTCAGCGGGTGCGTGCGTGCGCGAGGCGGACACACGCACTTGGATGGCAGCGGCCCGTCAAAGCCCGGAAACGAGGTGATCTCGCCGTGGCTTGGGGTGAACTTGCTGCCCGGTCGCATCGACTTGACGTGCTGAGATCCTAGTGCCACGCACAGCAGCGGCGCACACCCCAGCAGCATCGCCGTTGCTAACAGCAGCATCTTGCCAATGACTCCTGGCATGATGGCGATCGGCGCAATTGACAATATACCACTTTCACGGCGCCTACTGTGGTAAAAGCGCACACGGACGGTGCGGTGACACCCAGATCGCGCGCGGCCGGCCCACTATAAGGCGCGGCCTTGTGAGTAAGTAATTGCAACGTATGCAGTCCTACTTTGTGTTGCGCAAGGTGCCAACGACATAGTTCATACGAGTCCATTTGCGACATCCTTTGGTCACATGCAGCAGCAGGTTGGAATCTGTAGCCTGCTGATCAGCCGCACGACAGGCCTCGCACTGGCCCTCGCACACGCAGTGCTGTATGCTAGAATTAGGCAATGTGTGAGCTGTATCTACCAGCATGGTGGGTTCACGGCACAATGTGTGTCATCTGCTACCGGGCTGAGCCTGATCTTGCTGTTTTTGCAAGCATGGCGTTGACTGGCTGCAACACGCGCCATTTCATCGCTTTTTCAAGGAAAGCGCTGGAGTACATTGCTCCGGGAGTGAGCAGAGTGTTGCAAGCCGACCAGTGTCACTTCTTACACGGCAACCATCAGCATGGTTGCTGTTGCGTGGCAGTCCCAACGTCTTAACCTGGACAAAGCATGGGTTGTCAGCACAAAGTGAAATACACATCCATTGCCCAGACGGCTCAGCATCCCCAACATGTCAGCGGCAGCTGCGGAGCAGCTCCTCTGAAGATCCCAGTGGCCGCGACCACGGCAGGGGTTCCTGTAGGACGGCGACCAGGTGAGGGCCTGCCAGCAACGCCAAGTCCGTCGTGGTGACACCACAAAGGAAGGCTGAATCAGAGAGGCTGGCGGCAGAACACCGCCGATGCCAAGATGGGGGGCGGCGCAGCAGGCACAGCCCCAAGAGTAGCGGCGGCGTTGTGGTGGCACGTAGCAGAGCACTGGTACCCCAGGCGTGAGCTCGCGCACAGATTTGTCAAGGATGTTAGAAAAGAGCATACACCAACGCTACTCTGCTGCCCAGCAGGCAGGCGCGAGTCCCTCACCTGTTACATTGGCCATGTTGATGGGGCTGCAGCACCGCGCTGCGAGTGGCAGGTGAGGGCCTTCTTGTGGCAAATGACAAAGGGCTCCTGAAGATTTGGTCAAAAGAACATAATCCGCACAATCGGCGACGGCACACTGCCTGGGGTTGGGGCGGCAAGAGGGGTGTCGCCGGAGCAGCAGGTTTGGCCAACAGCAGCGGAGGGCTGCAGGCCGACGTGTTGCTGGTCCGGCAGCGATCTTGCCTCCGTTTCATACCCCGCCCCCCGTAGAAGGTTGAGGAGGGCAGGGTTCAGAGCGGGGCGTGAGAATGACATGCAGCTGGGTGCAGCACAACTTTGCCAGGGCACACCGCAATGTGGTTTCGATGCCGCCGCTGGACTGTAGCAGGTTGCGAGAGCGCACGGCGCGGCTCACTGGGGCCACATTGTGCCATCACCCCACCAGCCTTCCAAAAGACACCAATTTGCTTTGAATAAGCCATCAGGGGGCTCTGTCGCTGCACGGCGCCACTCCGAACTGCCACGTCGCTTTGTGCGCTCGCTGTGCATATGCAGTCGTCTTGGGGTGCCGCAGGCTGCGAGCTGAGCACGCAGGCGGCCGCCCCAGGATTTGAATTGCGGTTTTTCCACCGGGACACACCGGGTGCAGCCTACATGGCAAGGACAAAGATCTCCGCCCGCTGATCTCCGCCCGCAAAGTTGGCTTGAAGGAGCTCGCTTGTAGGTCACGACACGTACCCAAATCCAGCTACGCGTACCCTTATTCAGCTTTCCAGGGCCTACCGTCTCTGCTTCTGCTGATTGTCACCAGCGAATCCGGACTGGCGTATAACACTGATTGCAGGCAGGTGTGTGTTTAGCGGTCTCGTGATGTTTGGATTTTGGGCACAAAACGTTCAGCAACACCATCTGTTGACAAGTGTTACAGTTGTGTGGTTGGTTGGGGGGTTCCAGTTGGGGGCACAGAGGGCGCGTGTGCCATGCATGCGTGGGTGCGTCGGTGCAGCCATTGAGCCAACATGCCCTGGCACCATCATGAACCTTGGCAAAGCGTAGGTTGCTGCTGCCGCAGGTGTGCGAATGCACCCGACCGCCGGCCTGACGACCAACAAGCCAGTCCGCACCCAGCCCCACTTGCAGAATAAGGATAACAATCATCACGAGTGCGGTGGCCCGCTACTTCAGCTTTTTTGAGCACCACTTTTCTGAGCACCACAACAACCACGCACTGCCAGCCAAGAACAGATGATACCGCATGGGGGCTGGTGATGATGAGCGCTGTGTGTGTTACCGTGGTGGTGGCGGCCTTTCAGGTGATCGCATGCATCAGTGCTGCCAGCAAGCGAGGTAGTGAGTCCTACGGGCCTTCAATACATCACAACAACCAATAAAGGAAAGAAGCACGCATAGGCCTGAGAACATAAGGTCATCACGTGCGTTGTAAGTAGCGTCCGGAGGGGGGTCAGGAATGGGCTAGCATCAATGAGGTTGTGCAGGCAGGCGCAGCCGCCATAGCACAATAATGCATCTCGTCGTCCCAGGCCGTGAGCGCGCGTTGCAGCGCGATATCTGGCCGCTCCCTTACCTGGGGACAGGAGGAAATGGCCGCCAGCTTACGCAGCCCATTCCTGGACATAACATAAGCTACAATAGTCATTCCAGCCATTGTGTGACCTAGGCGTGGCCGGGACCAGTTGTTGTTTTAACGAATGAGTCCCCAACCCAAGTCATTCACTTGCTTATCCTGAAAAAGTGAGAGGACAACCATTTGCCAGAGTCCTTGACAGCGCGGGTCCGCTGGGGGTCTCCAAAGTCCACCGCCACGATGCCGAACCGCTCAGAATAACCCATGCGCCACTGGTGTGGGGGTGAGCCGGGGCGGGGCAGGGC
>NW_014012775.1:4047-20334 GCF_000611645.1 Monoraphidium neglectum
GGTAGGGGGGGGGGGCGAAAGTCAGCCGGGTAAATGCGAGCACATTCCCAGGGCTGGGCGCAGCAGAGGGGACCCCCTCCTAGTGGCATGCCGGGTGGGAGAGCCTGCAAGTGGACCAGCAGTGTTAATTGAAATCAGCCTGCCTGCCGCAACAGCAAAGGTGTGTTGGCAATGGATCAGGTCTGCTCGCACCTCAAAGTTGTCCATGGCGCTCCAAGCAAAGTACGTGGAAAGCTTCACACCTGGGGTTGTTAAATGATGCAACGTGCACAGGGCAGTGCATCAATTGAGCTTGTCAGAAAAAGCACATTGCATGCCTGAAACTGCTCACCTCCAGCGTCGGCCCAATGCGCACGACTGCACCCTCACAACCAAACCTCGCCCGGTCATCGTCCCTGCAGTGCCGAAGTCCACATGAACCACAAACAGTGAACCACAAACGGCCGACGCAGCAGCAGCCGCCCTCACCGTCCGCCACCGCCTTGCAGACGTTGTCCATGTACCCCTGGTAGTACCCCACCCTGAAGCTGTCCTTCACCGCCTCGGCCACCGTCTTCCCGGCCTCACCCGGCGCGCTGGCGCCGTTCTCTGTGACCCAGACGTCTGCAGGCTTGTATGTGTCCTGGACGTACACGAGCATCTTGCGGATGGCCCAGGGCGTTGAGTAGAGCCAGCTGGACTGGCCCTTTGGGCCGATGGGTTTGCCGTGCTTGTCCTCGGGGCCCTGGTGGTAGCCGTGCTCTGTGCCGTCAGACCGCACGTAGCTGCAGTTGGCAGGGGTGTAGGAACCGTCAAGAGGCCATTTGCAGGATGCAAGCTATACAAACCATCAGGTTGGGGTCTCCCCTCGGATGCCACTTGTGGCAAGCCACCATGCCATCAATGCATATGTGTGGCTGCGGCAGGCAACGACGCGCCAAAGCGCAACCAAGCCACGCAATGCTTACTCTGCGGTGTAGAAGTTGAGGGCAAAAAAGTCAGGCTGGTTAGCCAGGAAGAGGGCGCGCTGCTCAGGAGTGAAAGATGGAACGGGCTTGGTCTTCTTCACCACGTCAGGGTAGCTGCGTCAAAAGAAAAGGAGCGTGAGTGAGTGAGTGAGAGAGAGAGAGAGAGAGTGTGTGTGTGTGTGCGCGCGCGCACACGCTTGTGTGCCTGTGCATGTGCGTGTGCGTGTGCATGTATATGCACGTGTCACTGGGGAAAGGAACAAGCTTGAGCACAGAATAAGGTCTGCAACAGCCTCAAGGTGAGTTTTTGATGTAGGAAAACGTGCGGATGGTCACTTGCATAGTCAGCAGCCAAAAATGTTGATTCAGATTGACAGCAGCTATTGATACAGATTGACTGCGAGTGCTGTCAAGCGGGCCACGCACTCTCCAAAGTAGACGGGGTGAGCAAACCAGCCGAGGTCCTGGTGAAGGGCCACACTGGCCGCAGCCTTGTCCTCGAGGCTGTCGGTCAGAGGCTCCTTTGGGGGGGGGATGCTCGCGCGCACGTGCGAGTGCACTCAGAAAAGCTGCACGATGACCAGACGAGACTGTGTGTGGTCCAAACGGCATGCAGGCGTATGCCTGACATGCGCACCTTGCTGAAGCCAGACACACGGTGGATCTGCTGTGCTGCATGCAGCTCTATCTTGCTTGGAAACGCATGCATGAGAAAGCACATGAGCTCATTGGCCTTTGGCTCACGTGCCAGGTCGCGTTGAGCACGATGCCTATGCGGCCGCGCTGGGTTGCGCGGAACTGTGAGTTGTAGAGCTCCACCACCTTGGCGTGCGCCAGCAGCAGGTTGTGGCCCGCCTTGTACTGCCCCTCGTCACCATAGGGGATGCCTGCAAGCAGGGTTGGTTTGGGGAAGGGGGGGGGGGCGGGGAGCCGGCGGGAGGGCCGGGTCCAGTAAATAGCCGGCAATGCTTCAGGGGGTCGAAGGCGCTGGGCTGGGACATGGACGAGAGGGATTGAGGTTTTGATTGTGTCGAAAAGCAGCTACTCAAAGCAACTGAGACGCCATTAGGGTGGGCCGGAGACCTGGCACGGGTGCATGTCATGGAGCGCCGTGAAGCCACGCAGGAGCTAAGGGCCCACCTGGCGCGAAGTCCCCTTTGCCATAACCAAGGGCGCAGGAGCACCACGGCTCATTGAAGGTCATCCAGTTCTTCACCCGCCAGCCAAAGTGCCTGAACAGCACAGACGCGTAGCCCACAAAATCCTCTGTCGATGATTGAGGGTTAGGGCACCAGGTGGTGTGTGTGTGTGTGTGTGTGTGTGTGTGTGTGTGTGTGTGTGTGTGCACGCGCGTACGCGTGCAACAACGTCATGTGTGCATGCGGATGGGGGCAATTACAAGATGCTTGGGAGAAGGTGTAGGAGAGGCAAGCACCAATGCATGAATCAGAACATTAGCAGGTGTGGCAGCCGCAGCAGCCACAGCAGCGGCGGCGGTGGCGGCAGCTGCGGCGGCGGCCGCAGCTACCGCTGCTGCTGCGGCGCCTGCAGCCTTGTGTGCCATCTTCACAAAAGGGTCAATCCCAGTGGGGTGGTTGCGACAAATACCCGGCTCACTGATAAATTCGGCGCTCATGAGGCCCCCGTACTGGTCCTGCAGAACCTGTGGCAGGTCCCAGTGGAACATGGTCGCGTACGGCACGATGCCGTTGTCGGCCATGGCGTCAAGCAAGCTGGCAGCGCAAAAAGAAGGGTGAGGGGAAGTGTAGAGGAGATGGGTAGGGCCTCAAGCGTGGTGTCCACAAACCGTGTCAGAACAAGGTCACATGCATGGCATTGCGCAGAGGCAGGTACATCTGCTAAGGCTTGTGGGCTGCGACAATCCTGAACCCTGCTGCGCGTGGCTCGTTGCGGCTCTTCAGCAGGGCTCTGCTGCCCCGGCTGCCTCAACGCACCTTGCAACGCGCTGCCGCGCCCTGCCTCGCCTGCGCCCCCACCTGTCGTAAAACGCAAGGCCTTCCGGGTTGACTGCCGATCCTGATATCCCTGATGGCAGGATGCGGTTCCAGCTGATGCTGAACCTGTAGTGCTTGATGCCCATGTCAGCCATAAGCTTGAAGTCCTCTGGACACAGGTCACAATGATGGGATACGCATGCGTGTGTGTGGGATCACGAGGGAAGAGAAGATGACAGGCTCATGCAGGTAGAGCGGTGCGCCGCTTTGTGCAGGATCCCCGCAGCCAACATGAATGCAGAGCGCAGGTCGCCAATGCGCTACGAGCAAAGCCCGCAGGGCGATCGCAGGACCCCTTGCACTCGTGCCGTGCCCCGCACCCTTGTACTTGTGGTAGTGGTCGCACGCCACGTCTGCTGTGGCATTGTCCACGATCACCCCAGGCTGGTGACTGAATGTGTCCCAGATCGAGGGGGTGCGGCCGCCCGCATCCCAGCCACCCTCGATCTGCCAAGAGGAAGGTTTGCTAAGGGGTGAGGGAGCACGCAGGTGCAAGTGTGTGCACAAACAGACTGAGGCTCTGCTGTTTGAGCTCTGCTGTGTTGTTGCAAGCTCACAATCCTATGGGTGCTGTGATGCGCAGCTGCCGCACGCAAGGCCCTGTGG
Organism: Monoraphidium neglectum; assembly: GCF_000611645.1. Taxonomy (NCBI): domain Eukaryota; kingdom Viridiplantae; phylum Chlorophyta; class Chlorophyceae; order Sphaeropleales; family Selenastraceae; genus Monoraphidium; species Monoraphidium neglectum. Next base: position 7,616 of record NW_014012775.1, read on the forward strand.
CGGCTGGGCCTACCAATTCGCCTGCCTTCTGTCGTCTCAACCACTACGCAATGAAGCCGTGCCCCCATCCCTGCTGCTGGTCCTGCTGGGGCTGCTGCCGCATCTTGCAGTTGCCCCTGCGGCCCCCTTGCGTAGGCGTGTCGGACCTGGAACGCGGCAGTGGCTGCACCCCACTGTATGCTCCTCCGCAGGTCCAGTGAGCAGCTTTTGGGTGGCGGTGGGATTGCCCCTGCGGGCACCTGCATGACCAAGTTCATTGCGTTGTGAATCAGAGCATCTCTGTCCATGCTCGTGGCGAAAACATGACAACCACCCTGACATGCAGCGCATAACCCCTTGATAGGCCGTCGGTCAGCGTGAGCGGGGTGGTCAAGTGCTCACCAGAGCCACTCCCAACGACAAAGCAAGAAGACACAAGGCTAGCATCCGTTTATTATGCCTTTGAGGCCACCGCCACGCGGCCACTATGATGATCAGACCCCTCCACGCAGGCGCGCGAACAATCCGCTCGCAGACCAAGCAGGGCGCTACGCGGTCCCCTATGTAAATCGCAATCGCGGTCGATATCTGAAAGGTTGCTCAAGGGCACCTTGCGTGCAGAGGCACCCAATGTGCTCGGCTGGACGAGTCACTCTGGCACTGCCTGGAAGCCGGTGCCTGCAGACCATGATACGAGGCCGCTGCTGATTTACGCTCGCACGCTCAGCGACGCATCACTGTAAACCCAGGGTGGCTTGCATCATGCTTATCATCTCATGTGTGAACATGAGGATGCAGCCGATTCAACACGACTCTGCATTCTTTGTGTTGGTTCCCAAAGGTGGACCCCTAGCTGCTTCTTGAGAAGCAGCACAGCTTATCGGCCTTGCATTTGATTGCTCTGAGGACTCCGGCGCAGCTGGTATGGGCTGGGCTACCCCCCTCAATTTGCGTCTGCTTGCCACTCTTGCTGTGTTTACCGGTATCATACGGTATTGTGTGCGGTGCCCAGTATGTCGTAGCGCTCCCCGGTAATTGCGTGCTTTGTATACTTATCTCTGCATGAAGGATCACATATTATTCAGACTGCGGTGCCAGCCCCACGCTTGCACACTCGCCTGCGACGAGGCGCTGCCAATTTCGGCATCCGAGCTGTGTGCGCAATGCACGCCGCTGCCATCACCGGTAAGCGGCTCCGCCTTTCCACACCCAGCCTTGAGCATTGCTTCGTTATGTATCTCCTGCTGCTCCTGTGTATCCATAGTCGTTGGCAACGTAAAGTTTGTGATCTGTGCGCGGGGCTGGGTTTGAAGGCGGTTTGCAAATATATTTGTTGGTAATACCGATGCCACTGTCGTAGATCGGCGTGCATGGCCAGATATCACGATGCGCTATGATGTTGTGCTCTACACCCAGCCGGAGAGCGAGCACGGTGCCCAGTTCCAAGAGTTGGGCGCAATCCGGAGGCATGCTTTTGCGCAGGGAGGGGGCAAGGCCATAAGAGCCTCCCTTGCTGAGAACCAGGCAACTGTACATAAATGTGTATGCATGTCGTTTGGGCATGCCTGCAGAGCTGAGGCCTTCTGCAGACGGTGGTGGCACGAACCTGGCTCAGGCTGTCACCCGATTGCTTTCGGTTGACCCAGCAAGACCCTCGCTCACTGCCTTTCTAGCCGGCCGTACATCACGCCAACACGCATGCCATCACAATGACTGGATCTGGTTTCACAGGGACCAATGCATGTACTGTATTACAGTTGTTGGCCGCTCCCTTGCCGCAGTGGCGTGCTGTGTTGCCGCAGCCCTTCTGCAAGCCCCTCGCCACTTCCGCTGCTGTGTGAGATAACCACAGGCAGCGCCGGCCCGCCGCCGTCGTCATGGCTATTTGACAGCAAACTGCCCCCCTTGCCGCCACGGCTCAAGCCCCTTCCCCCCTCGCCGCCACCTGCCAATGCCCGCATGCCAACCAGCAACCACAGCCGCAGGCCGTGCGACAGAGGAGCGGCGCGTAGCTTATCTTCCGCCCAGCGCAAGAACCTGTCGCCGCCCCAACCTCCTCCGCCACCGCCCTCTTCGCCGCCGCTGGATAGCCGCGTCACCCCCAGCAGGATGAGCACCCAGCTGGCGAGTCGCAGCAGCCGGCCCCCACTGCTGCGTGGCAGCTGCTCTCCCAGCGCCAGCAGGCCGACCAGCACGCCCGACACCATGGAGGACGCCGCCGCCAGGGTGCACACCACCACCGCCTTGCCGTGCTTCAAGCCGCACGTCTGCGTGCAGGGCAGCGCGCGGCCGGCATCGTCAGCAAGTGCAGACCCCGAGGCGGGACCCGGCAGGGGCACGCCTCAGCATGCGCCGCGCGCCAGGATCAGGCAGGGGCCAGCCGTGCCTCATGCGGCCCCCCCGCACCTGCAGTATGAAGCCACTGCTGGTGAGGCCAACGCTGGCTGCCAGCCCCGCTGGCACCAGCAGCCATCCCATTGTGGGTGCCAGCTGGAAGCCCGTCCTGCAGGCCGCCGCAGAGAACCCGAAGCAGGCGCCCGCCTCCAGGCCGCACGCGGCCGCGTCGGCGGCCTCCTCCGAGCCGCGTACGTGCGCGTGCGAATGCCCGTGTCCGGTTCCGCGCCGCTTCCGCTGCTGCCGGCGTTGCCGCCACCACACCTCCAAGCCCAAGACCGCCAGCAGCAGCAGGAACCCCAGCATCACACGCCAGGGCGCCGGTGCAGCATGGAGGGCTGCGTGGGCAACATCGTCCCTCAAGCCACTGCTGGCGCCGCCTCCGGCTGTATCCGACGCTGAGGCCAGGTGTGCGGGATTGGAGCCCGCTGGTGGCGCCCCACCAAGTGGCTGCTGCTGCTGCTGCCGCTGGTGCTGCTGCTGCGCCGCTGCTGAGTGCGCAGCCACTGGTGTAGTTGGGGTTGCTGCTGCCTCCGGCTCGCTGCTGGCCCCTAACAGCAGCACCCCCACACCTGCCGTCGCGGCTGCGGCCCACTCGCGAGGTTGCAATCGCTCCTGCGATTGGCGCGGGCTGGCTGCTGAGCAGACCGCCAGCTGGCAAAGCTTGTGCGTCATACTGCCCACTGGTACGCGCGGCCACGCAACCCAATCGCTCAACTTGAAACATGTTGCCTTTCAGCACTCTATGCCAGATATCCAGCTGGCACAGCGTTGCTGCAACCCACCCACCTTGAGGTAGAAGTGTGAGAAGGCCATCAGGAACACAAGGCCCACCGAGGAAACGGGCTGTACCACTGAGACAGGCGCACGCGCAAATGCAGCGATCATAAGAATCGCGCCGCCCAGGTCGGCCCCCATGCCCAGCAGCCACGTGCCACTCGTCACGTACTGCAGGACGACTTGCCTCTGCAGCGCGAGGCGCGGCAGGTGGCGCGTCGCCTGCTTCTGCAGCGCCTTGCCTACGTTGTTGCCTGCGGGTTGCAACAAAGCAGGCCAGGTTGCTAGGCGTGCGGCGGCCATTATGCTGCCACTGGAGCGTGTTCAATCCTTGACCAAACTTTGATCGCGGGCGGCATGGCGCACACCCGTCCTCACCCGCCGCAGCAACTATTGTAATCAGGATGGCGGACCAGAGCGCATCGCCGCTGGCCGCTGCTGGTGCGGTTCCGTGCCCGCCAGCCTGCGCCATGGCACTACAGAGCGCTGTAAATTAATGAGATCCCGTGCGCTGTCCTCGTCTAGTGCAGTCTCATCATTCCCATCAACTGGACACGCACGCACGTCCTACAGTACCGAGGCTGTACTTGTGGGTGAAAGCACTCTGTGTGGGTATCTATGAGACACGGCACACTTGTACTTTGGCTAACGACAGCTCACTGAGATCACAAACCAGGGTGGGCACTCGCGGCTCAACAACTGTACAGCACCTGAAAAGTGACAAAGCCGGACAGCCCTCTCAGCCTTTCAGCATACAAATTCATCTGAGAGGTTTCATATCATTTTTACTTACAGCAATAAGCTGCACCCTTTTACAGACGGAGCAAGCGCGACCATAGACCTTGCAGACTGGCGTATGGCTTTGACGCGTTTGACCCAATAGGCCTGCCCCGGAACACTGTTGGTGCGGGCAAGGACAAGACAAACTCAAGATTACTCAGAAAAAAAACCAATCAGAGCCTGCAATCTGCTACCGGACGGCACCACCGCCGGGCAGTGGCCCACGTGTGCTGACTCGCCCCGCAGGTGTGCGACGAGCCGCCGAAATCGAACACCCAGATGCGCATGAAGCGGGAGGATGTGCGGTCGCCATCCAGGCAGGCCCTGCAGGACGTTGATGTGTGGTTTACAGGCGCAACAGCGCCGCAGGCTCTGATGACCGCGCGTGCAGACAGGGGACCCTTGTGCAGCAAGGTGCGCTTGAAAGCGTGCGCTCCTTGCCACGCCGCCCTGCCCAGCAGCTGTGGCGCTGCGCACAGCGGCGCCGCGGCGCGCTCAGCTGCTGCAGCAAGAGCTCTTCTTTCGCGAGTCATCTGCAGGCTTGTCCACCACAATGCTGGTGCCCTGGTTGGGCAGCTGCTCGAGGTTGCGGTGAGAGAGGTGCGGGTTGGGCAGCTTGTGTCAACTCAGCTTCAAAGCCAGGAGCAAGAATGTTTGAGGGGAGGCGGTTGCTTGCGTGCGTGCCAGGGTGCTGGTAAGGATGCGCAAAGTCACAAGGTATGCTCGCTGCAAAGACGCTCGCCCATCGATGCGCACGCTTCAGCGCGCCGACCCACCAATGGCTCGGCCCCAGGCCACCATCACCTCAGTCCCCACCTACCTTGGCGCCCTTGTCGTCGGCGTCGATGACCTTTTTGCTGACGATGTGGTATATCTCCGTAAGGATCTGCTGGAACGCCTTCTCCACGTTGGTGGACTCCAGGGCGGACGTCTCGATGAACGACAGGCCCTGTGGTACAATGACGTTTTGTGTGGGCGGGGGGACATAAGGTTGGGCGATCACATGCATACATGGGGGGTAGGAAAGGCGGTTGAGAGTGTGGCAACACATACTGGTGGATGGCAATGTGCAGGGGGACAGGCTGCTGGGGCAGGACCACACCGGGCGTGCCAACACGAGAGAGCACAATCTAGTCCACAGGTGCGCATGCACACAAGGACGCGCGCGCAAACGAACATTTCTCCCTCCCTCTTTCCCTCTTTCCGCCAGCCATTCCTTCTCTCACACGCGCATGTCACCCTCTGGCACACGCAGTTGACAACCCAAGCCCACCCACCTCCTTCTCGCAGTAACCCTGCGCGTCGTCTGTCTGCACGCTGCGTAGGTGCCGCAGATCGCTCTTGTTGCCGACCAGCATGATCACGATGTTGCTGTCAGCGTGGTCCCGCAGCTCCTTCAGCCACCGCTCCACATTCTCAAATGACACTATGGTGTGTGTGTGTATGTGTGTGTGTGTGTTTGCATGTGGGTGTTTGTGTCTCCTATCAACAGGAAGGCAAATGAGGGTAGGTCTGGGTGGCAGGTGGCCCAGCGTCAACACGATCTGCATCCCCCCACAGCCACATTGCAACCTGCTAAGCAGATCGTGATCGGCCACACTGCAGCTGCCTGAAGCCCGGCCTGCAGCGCACAAGGACCCTACAACAAGTTGCCTCTGCCATCGCTGCAACTACCTCCATGCCCCTAGCTGCCAGCTGAGTGCAGAGAACGCATCCTGCACACAAAATGACCTCATGGCACCTGCCACAAAAGCTGCAACCGCTGCATATCCTGATTAGCCATATGGCCGCTATGCTCCGCCCGCCGGATGTCAACCAGGGGTACATGCGTCATCGGGGAGCTGCACAGCAGCTGCTGTACTCCTTGAGCACCTGCCAGGAGCCAGCACCTTCCCTTGCACCGCCTCACCCGCAAGTGCCCCGCTCACCCGACTTGGTGATATCATACACCAGCAGCGCGCCGACCGCCCCGCGGTAATAGGCGCTGGTGATGGCGCGGTAGCGCTCCTGGCCCGCGGTGTCCCAAATCTGCGCCTTGATGGTCTTGCCGTCCACCTGGCAGCACACGGCGTGGCGGACGGGCATTGCATTTGCTCGTGCTCGCCTCACCCCTGATTCACCGCGATGGGCGCAAGTGCTGGTACGTCCGCATTCGCACGACTGCCAAACTGCGCTGTGCGCAACACTGCCCACCTGTATGCTGCGTGTCGCAAACTCGACACCAATAGTAGACTTGCTCTCAAGGCAGAACTCGTTGCGCGTGAAGCGGCTGAGCAGGTTGGACTTCCCCACACCAGAGTCACCTGCAGCAGTACAACAACGCAAGGGCGCATCGGGCGATGCTTGACTACAGGAATAGCAGGCACTTGCGGCACATGTGTAGCAGGCAACCACCATCCATTGTATCAGAAAGGGGCTGGAGCGCACCTATGAGCACAACCTTGAATAGGTAGTCATAACTGCAGGCGAAACAGAGCGTGAGCAATGGCGGCAGTCAGCTGCTGCGGTTGGCGCCCCCCACCAGCCAGGGGACCATGCCAAATTCCACACGTGGCACGTTTTCATCAGAGACTGAAGAAAACGCGTCTGCAGCTAGGTCAACCCCCATCCATTCACGCGCTGCGCCCAGGCGGGGTCCCCTGCCGCGCGGTGCAGCGCGCCCCATCGCTGCTGCGAGCCTGTCCTCCTGCGGCCCTGGGCTAGCTGTCCGCAGTCTGCAGCCATCACCATGATACTGCAAAGAGTATTCCACTGCGCCCATGCGCGCCCAAGGTCTCCTGACCAGCCACGCCAGTGGCACATGCGATCCCGCCAGCGGCCTGCCCAAGACTCGCACTCACTCGTCATCGGGCTTGTGGCTCATCGTATCGTTTTGATCACGTGTCGCCTCGCTGCGCTAGATCGCTGATGATGCTCGGTCAGGGAGGAGTTGGCGCGGGCTGTGGCAGTGGATCGAGCGAGTTTGACTGCAAACAAAACCAGATGCATGCGACAACTAGGCCTTCGTCACGGACAAGCAGAGACGCGACGAAAGGGGCAAGAGCACCTGGCAGCTTCACGCCAACTGGCGTGGCACAGTTTGCGTCTGTGGAATGGTGCACTCCCTTGCGCAACCGGCATCCTGAGCGGCCGTGTTCTTCACCAGCTCAACCGCCTGCACACACGAACTCAAGTCAGGAAACAATACCTTACATCAATTGGGACCAAGCAAACGCAAAGCCACACGCCCATGAAACGCAGGCACCGCTGGGAATTCACACGGCACGTGCAGACGCAACCAGCGGCCATTGGCGGCCTCTGCAATTGCAAATGCCCAGGTAGCGCGGGCTGTTGTCTCTCACTCTCGGCACTCTCAGCGCAGATATTCTCTGCGGCCCCCTAGATGTACCCGGCAGGCGTCTCCGCAATCGGCGCACTGCTGCTTGGTGGCTCAATGATCTCGCTGGGGGTTGCAATTGAAACCTGCAGTTGGGATGATGTTGTTGTTAGCCACGTAGGTGTGCGAAAAAAAGCTCGCACGACAACCCTGCGCTGTCACCAGGCCTCTATCATTGGGCCACACAATGCGGGGAGCATGCCAATGCATAGTAGGTGGGGCCGGCCACCAATGCCACAAGAGCCCCCCACCTCCTTGACAAGGATGAACACAGAGCCGCCATCGCCCCTGGGTTTGCAAACAGTAGGGAAGCGCAAGCATGCAGAGTGCATGTTGTCAATACACCAGGTCAAATGAGCAGCGTGTCTCACACATACGCCACCCCCGGCAGGTGCGCATGTGCACAGCATTGTCATGCACTCACAAGTAAAAAACTGACGGGCACGTGCGCGCGCACACACGCAAACGCACAAACGTCCACACACACACATGCGCATGTGCGCACGCACATGTGCACGCACAACCAACCCCCACCAAACACACACACACACACTCACACACACTCACACACACACACACACGTGCACATATGCATACAAGCAGCATCCCCACACACGCAAGCGTGCGCACGCACACGCATGCACGCAGCATCCACGCCCACGCGCCAGCCACCTGGTGATGCGTGTGTCATCGTCCAGGTACGTCGTCAGCAGCCACGTCTCCCCACGCTCCCCGGCCGCGCCCGGCAGCGGGAACGACAGGTCTGGCTGCTGGCTGATCAGGCTGCCGACGCTGCTGATGAGCCCGCTCAGGCCGCTCTCCACGGGCTGCAGCAGGCCGCGCACCGCGGTCAGGTCGACGCTCTGCCCCAGCACGCTGATCGAGTCGGGGATGCTGAGGTCGGACAGCAGCTGCGGGGTCGCGATTGCGCCGCGCTCGAAGCGGATGGCGAGGCGCTTGGGGCTGCGCACTTCAAAGCTTGCCGTCGTGCTGACGGCGGTGCGTGACAGCGGCACGCTGATCTGGGCCTTCAGGTTGTGGATGGTTGGGCAGGATGTGGCGGGGCGCCGCACCGTCAGGGCGCAGCCACGGCAGCACACCTTGTCAGGGGCGTGCCGTATACCCTCTCTCGCGCTGCTGGCATCTGGCGAACGCCGCAGCTGATGCGCGGTGGGGCAGAACGACGACCTCTGTTGCAGCCGTGCCTCACCGGCACCCCGCGGCACGGGCGCCCCCCATACCTTGTTCTCGACGGTGTTGTTGAGGACGTCAACGCGCTGCGTGATGTCACCGATCGTCACAAACGGCAGCTTGCTGAGAGCCAGGATGGCCAGCAGCTCGCTGTTACTGGTGTACACCAGCTTCCACTCGCCGTTGAGGGCAGACAATATCTGCGCAGAGGGGCCAGCCAGGGGCGTGCAAAAACTTTGTGAGGTCTGAACGACCGCATGAGCGTCTCCTGGCCGAGCCATCGCAGGGCCGCTGCATGCCTTTGTCGATGTGCGATATCAAGCCGCACTGCAACGAAGCAGCTCCGGAACCCTGACAGGTGTGCAGTGTGCGCATCGCACCTCGGTGGGCGAAGGCGTGGGGTTCTTGGCCTCCAGCTGGGTGATGAGCTCGTTGATCTCCGCCCGCACCTCGCTGCGCGCCGCAAGGCCGCGCTCCGTGCCAAACAGGGAGTCCAGCAGCGCCGCCTGGCGCCGAGTGAAAGCGTGCAGCCGTGTGTGTGCAACCATGTGTATGAGGGCGTGTTCATGCGGTCTCTTGGTGCAGGGTGCGAGATGCAGGTGGTCGCGGAGGCCGCACCCCTGCCCCGACCACTGCGGCCGATTCAAGTGCGCTGACCACGAGCGCACCTTGAGATCTGCCGCGCTCATCTCATCGTCGTAGTCAGCCTCCGCCATAACGAACCCGCTGGGCTCAGGTGCGGCCTGCGGGCGGTGGGACGCGTACGCCAACGGGCCTAGGCGCCAAGACGCTCTGCCCCCTCCCCGACGGGCTGAGCCATGCTCGCCCCCCTCCCTGGGATGGACCTGCAGCCCAACTCCGCTGATCGGAGGCAGCTGCCCTGCCAAGCAACTGGATGACAACCAGTACCCGCAGCTCACCGCCGCTTCATCCGCTGCAACGCGGGTTCGGATGACATCTCTGGCGCGCTGGGCTGTCACCTGCAGATGTGACACCCACCAGTCAATTTGCTTGCGTGCAGCTCGAACCGCGAGCTAAATGCACAACATTGGCGGCCGCTCCCCGCAGCAGCACGTCACATCTATGCACGGAGCAGCGCAAAGCGCCGCGCAGCACGCGCACCTCACGCCGTAGCAGTGGGCGCGATGGCAGCGGTCGCGCTCCGGCAGAAGCACCACGCCTGAGAATGCAGTCGTGAATGCGTCGGAGAAAAATTTTTATGTTTTAGGCCCTACTCAGCGATCCTTTCGCCCCCTCAGCGCCCCCTTGTGGCAGCCCCCCACACCTGTCGAGGCTCCTCAACGAGTTGCAGCGAGACAGGGCAGCCATGATTTTGGGATGATGATGATGTGTTTTGAACGGGACAAGCTCATGTTGACCCTTCATGGCTTCCGGGCTGCCCCACACTGCTCTCGAGGCACTTTGCTCCGCTGGGTAAATATTTCTGCGTCGGTAGCCATCTTCCTTTCCGCGTCCCTTTGTTCGAGTGGTGTAAAACTTTCCACCCCACTCATATACCTACATACACCGGCACCATGGCCAAGACCAAGACGAAGCCCGCCACCAAGGCCGGCAAGGAGAACATCAAGGTGACGCAGGGCGCCGTCAAGAAGGAGACTGCACGCAAGGTGAGATATCGAACGCGCCGGCGTAGTGCAGGCGAGGAGCCCTGGCCGCCAGGAGTGCCTCACCCGCCACCTTGTTCCGCCACCATGCTCCGCAGGCGGCCCCCAAGCCCGCTGCTAGCGAGTCAGAGGAGAGCAGCGAGGAGGATGACTCTTCCGACGAGGACGTGCCCATGAAGGTGGGCCGTGCAGGGTCCACCGACTGCAAAGTCGATCTGGGCCGCCAGAACATGCAGCTTACGCTCCCTCGCTCATATGTCGCTTGTAGGCCGCTCCTCAGAAGGAGGCAAGCGACGACAGCGACTCAGATGACAGCAGCGAGGTGAGGGGGTTGTGAGACGCCCGGCAACGGCAAAGGAGAGGGTGCCCGGGCTATTCGCGAACGTGTTGCGAGCCAATAAGCTATATACACGCGCCTGCACCGCGCTGAGTCGCTTCCCGCGCGCCTGAGCGCCTGCGTTTGCTGCCGGCGGCTTGATGACGGCTTGCACCAGCGGCGTGCGCGCCTTCCTAGGCCCGTTCCTCTGATCCAAATCCTCAAGCTGCTTGATCGCCAACGCCTACCTCGCCAACACAGAGCGACGACTCGTCTGAGGAGGAGGAGGCCCCCAAGAAGAAGCCAGCCGCCGCTGCTGCCAACGGGGCCGCCAAGACGAAGGTAGGAGCCGGCGGCTGTGGCGCGGCGGCTGCACCTGCAAGCGCACACACTCTACAGCATCACATGCTCGAGCATGGGGAGCCCTGCTGTCGAGCTGCTGTCTGTTGAAGTCACAGCAAGTTTCCATGTGCACAGGCATGCTGGTGGTGTTCTGATTGTCTTTTTTGCACGTGCAGAATGCCTTCAGCCCGCCGCCCTCCTTAAATCTGACGACCCTCGTCGCCACTGACGCCCCTTTTGAAGGCTGCTGAGTCGTCCGACGAGGACAGCGATGACGATGAGGACGACAGCGACAGCAGCGAGGAGGAGGAGGCGCCCGCCGCTAAGAAGGGCGCTGCCGCGCCGGCCGCTGCCAAGAAAGCAGAGAGCAGCGACGACGAGGACAGCAGCGACGACGAGGAGGACAGCGACGAGGACAGTGACGAGGAGGAGGTGGGCGGGGCTGTCAAAGGGAGAGAGGGCTGCTTAGGGGGTGGGGCCAATGAGGCCATGTCAGGAGGGTTGTGAGTCTGTCGTGTGTGGGCCAGTGACCTTGGGCCCGGCAAGACAAGACTTCGTTTGGCGCTGTGCTTTAGAAGCAACATGTGCTCTACATGTTTGTTGGGGCTGCAACGCACCCCCTGTATAGCTTGCAGGTTGTGTGTACTTCTACCTACGCAATCTGTGCATACTTCTCACCCACTCTTGACGTGCTTTGTTGTACTACACAGGAAGAGAAGGAGGAGGCACCCAAGCGCAAGGAGAAGCCCGCCGCGGCCAAGGTGGGGGAACGTGAACTTTTGATGCTGTCTTCCGCTCTTTGCTGTGCCCGCCTTGCAGGGGGCTTGGCTACTTGTACAGTCAGTCTTGTTGTGTAGCCTGCAGCGTGCACTTCTTGAGAGCAGGAACTGAATCACGATGGCTTGGGCTGCAGCAAGCGGGAGCCCACAATCCAGCTCACCGCTGTCGCGTCGAAAACCCGTGCCTGCCAAGCAGGAGGAGCCCGCTGCCAAGAAGCAGCGCGTGGAGGTCAACGGCGGCGGCGACGCCGAGCCTGCGTCCGCCACCGTGTTTGTGGGCAACCTGCCGTGGAGCGCGACCGAGGAGGAGCTGCGGGAGTTTTTCGCAGAGTGCGGCGAGATCAACAGCGTCCGCATAGGTGAGGGGGCGCCTGCAGCACGCACGACGGGGTTGGCGGGGAGGGGGGTCGCACAAGCATATTCAGGGCCGTGACCCCTGGAAGCGGGTCTCCACCCTCCACCAGCACGGGCAAGCGCGGTAGTACAGGCGTTGAGTGAGGATGGTGCACATAAACACAAACAATCCCAAATGTTTGGGTTCTCAGGGTGCAAGCCTCAAAACAGCCACTAGCCGCGGTGGGGCTCAATATCGCCCACCTTGATCACATGCACCCTCATCCCCCCAAAAAGCACAATCGCTGCCACCACGCCACTTTGTTCTGACCGTGCCCTCCTGTCCCTGCGCGTTTGCAACCCTCTGCAACCAACCCCACAGCCACCGACGCCGAGACCGGCCGCGCACGCGGCTTCTGCCACATCGAGTTCTCCACCCCCGAGGCCGCCGCCAAGGCGCAGGCCGAATACAACGGCCAGGACTATGGCGGCCGCGCCATCAAGGTCGACGTGTCGGTCGGCCGCGGCGGCCAGCAGCGCAAGAGCTTTGGCGGCGAGGGCGCGGAGGACGGCACAACCGTGTTTGTCAAGGGCTTCGACACGTCTGAGGGCGAGGACGCGGTGCGCGCGGCGCTCGAGGAGACGTTCGGCTCGTGCGGCGAGATCGCGCGCGTGCGCCTGCCCAGCGACCGCGACACCGGGGAGCTCAAGGGCTTCGCCTACATTGAGTTTGGGGACGCCGCGGCCAAGGCCAAGGCAGCTGAGCTGGACGGCGCTGAGGCGGCCGGCGGCTACCTCAAGGTGGACATCAACGTGGCGCCCCGCAC
>NW_014012774.1:0-15803 GCF_000611645.1 Monoraphidium neglectum
ATGCGCATAGTAAAAAGGTGGCACAGCCCGCCTTCGTAAATTGCTTTGATCTCCTGGCACCATGCGCGCAGGGAAGGGCAGGGCGATGGGTGCCAGCAGGGATCTGGCCGGCACCACGCGCCTGCGCTTGGCCCTGAGGGCTGGTTGCCAAATTATGCTGGGTTGACAACGGCAAACATGGCCGCGGTGGGGGCCACAAGCGCCCAGGCAACGAGGAGCGGAGCGGGAACACACCGGCATGGCCCATCAGGTGCAGCGCCCCATAGCCAAGACGTATGCATCTCGCGCAGCACGGCCCACGCACCAATCAGAAAATCCTAACACGTAGATGGAAGGGAAGCCCAATCCGATCCAGTAAACAGCAACACAACAATGGCAGGTTGCTGTATGACGGCAGGCGTGTTGGCCAGCCAGGGCGGTGTGTAACTGCTTCCCAGAGCTTTGGCCTGTGGCCAGCGCCAGCACAGCGAATGCGGAGGAAACACTCTCGGGGCAACTGCATGCGGCTAAACCAAGTCGTCGGCCGCGACACAGTGCGGATGACGGGGGCAGGGGGGAGACTCGCGCCTTCAAAGGAGAGTGTCCAGAGGACACAGCTGGCGGGGTGAGGGACCAACGGCTTGGCCGGCCGCAGAGCGTTCAATGCAGCAGCAGCACGCTCGATGCAATGATGTAAGCAAAGCGACGGCCAGTAGCCGCCACACAATCGACCTCTCAACCGCTCCTGCAGCTGCTGTGCCACAAGGTTACGAGGCGATAATGCTGGGGCCTTTGATTGCCGCCAGCCTAGGGGACGCGTCACAGGGGTTGGAATGAGCCATGCGGAAATGGGGTCGCGCACGGTTATGAGCCGGTCGGCCCAAGCCTGCACCCCATAGGTGCCCCCTCAAGTCACTCTCGCACACTACTTCCCGTAGCGGTTGGCAGAAACTTGTCTGCTGCGGCCCAAGGTCCAGGAGCACGCAAAGCAGCACTCGGAAGCGGGTGGAGGTTGGGCCCAAAGTGGGGGCTCGGAGGCGTGTTGACAGCGGTTGCCCAGACTGGTGCATGGGGGTGACGGCTTTCCTGTGTCGCACGGGTCCTTTCCCGGTGGCGTGTTGCAATGTTCAAAGGCAAGTATGCCTGAGTGTGTGGTTGGGGGGTGGGTGCACTCGCGTGCGGTCTTGCATATGCAAAGTTGCTCCGAATTCCCTCATGTGTGCGTCAAACAAGCGCACAACCGCGGCTCGCAGGACGCAGTGAAGGATGTGCCCCCGCCGACCCAGACAAGGGGTGGCAGAGTGGCCAGGGGGGGGGCAGGGCAGTCAGTGCCCACGCGCCCTCCCACACGCATGTGGATGAGGTTGGATCAACTTCGTTGGATCAACGCAAATCAAACGTCTCTCCTAATTCACTGCTAAATCGACTTTGGCAAACCCCTCGAGGAAAATAGAAAGTGTCGCCCCCTGCTGCTTCACGCTTGCTGCTGCCAGCCGGGCCAGGGCAAGAAGGCCGCCCAGCAGGCGCAGCACGTGCGTGCACACATTTGATGATGCATGTGCACACGTCTTGCCAGGGGGCCACGTTCGCGCTGACTGCGTCGGCAGCGAGTTGTCCAGCATCCAAGTCTGCCGCGCGCTTGTGAGCGCAAGGGCGGGCTTATTTGCGGATCATGGGAGCGGTGCTCGCGTCTCCCTCGGGGCGACACGCTCGATGGCTCAGAAAAATGACAATCAAAGCATTGGTGCAGGATGGAGTTGACGAGCCCCCCGAACAGCGTTGCCAGACGTTCGTTCGTCGGGCATCTTTGCGGGCCAGGGGCGGCGCTCTGGGTAGAGGAATCGCCAGCCTGTGCCGCAGGGGCACCGGGCCACCCGTGCAAGGTGTGTTGTTGTGGTGGTATGGTCTGTTCATGGGTCTCACGGCTAGGGTTTTTGTCAACGTGCGGCACACCCACAAGAAAACAGGAGCGCTGTCAAGGGGCCCATATGGGCACTGTGCTGTAGACGACAACGCCCTGCCAAGCGCAAACGCAGGCAAGGCCACACGCGCTCCCGCCTTGGGGACAGCCGGGCGTGGCCCCGTCGCAACGCGAGGCGTGGGTGACAGGGATAAGACAAGTGACAAGAAGTGGGCGGCTGTGCAGCCGTATCACGAGTCACATGACAGGCAATCGGGTTTGCTGCTTGTGGGGGACTTGGCAAGCCGTGGTGAGCATGGCTGTCCGCAGTGTGTCAGGCTGCCCAGCCAACGCGCGCCGCCGCATTCAGGGGCGGCACGGCGCCGCCAATCATCGGCACAAACGCGCGCGGAGGCAGCCCAGGTCCGAACGCGCCCGCACCGAGCGGGCCGTGCTGGGCAGACGCGCTCTCGGGGCGCGTTGAGAAGCCCGGCAGTGGTGCGCAATCAACGCGCGGCGACGGCGGCGGCGATGCGCAGGCCGTATAGATGGTGGCGCCGACGGCAGTGTCCACGCCCGTGGCGTCGCCCTTGAGGCAGCGGCTGGCGGCCGGCGGGGCGTTCAGGCGCTTGGCGCGGGCGGCGGCCTGCTCGGCGGCGTGGCGCTGCGGGAGTGGTGGGAACGGGATGTGACATGGTGTCGAAGCATGTCGGTGGGTAAAGGGTCCTGTGCGACAGGCGCAGCATGCACGCTCCTTGGGGCTGCATTGCAGCTGCGCCTGCGGAACCCCTGCGCGCGGGGCCCGGTTTTGCAGACCCGACGTGGAAGTCCACCCCACCCCAGGGCCCCCAGGGGCCCCACACAGCAGAGGTCCCTGCCCCACCTGAAGCGTCTCTCCCCACTGGCTACGGCCCTCCATGGCACCTGCCCGCGCCGAGGATGCCGCCAGGGGTGTAACAGGCGGCATGCGCTGCTCTCCGGACTGCGCTGCGCACACCGCTGCGGCGGTACCGGTCGCGGCCAGGCCGTCGGCGGTGCGCTTGCGGCAGCATATGCCGCCACTGGTGCCAGTGATGCACTCGCGGCCCATCAGTGGCATCTTCAGCACGCTGCCATTGACACGGCGCACAAAGCGCTCTGGGCCCTGGGCAGATACGCTCAGGGCACCCAGGTTGGTCCGCGGCACGCCGAGCTGCGCAAAAGATGCACCGACGACCTGATCCGCTGCCCAGATGGCCTGACAAGAAGGCGTGGCTGGCCCCACGTCAAAGCAGGGCGAATCGAGGTCCTGAGGGCCCAGGTCGTCGGCGCCGCCACCGAACAGTAACGAGTCCAGAGACAGGACGGCCCCGGAGCTGCAGTTGCTGCCACTTTCGATGATGGCATTGTCATCCACTTTAGCCAAGCCGCAGGCAGCATATGCCGCGCGGGAGAGAGTCATCTGGACAGGGCGGGCTTTTTGATCTGCGTGAGGCGTGCACAAGGGGAGTGGCAATCAGTGATGATGATGTATTTTCGGCTCATACCTACAAGAGAACCACGCTACGCCGCGCGGACTGCAGGATCGCGGGACTGCACCGTTTGGCTAGCAAGGCAAGCTGAGAGTTAAACAACGATCAGCTGAGACAATAGGGACGGTATGGCCCATCATACAGGTGTGTTGGACGGCCTGCTGGGCGGCCGCGCGGGGTGGCCCGTTTGGGCCACTGCGCGCGGGTCCTCTCTCACCTTGTATGACCTCGCGAAGGACACGCAGGGCAGCGGAATATTGCAGGTAATTCTATTCAGCTCTTAGCTAGACACGGACTGGCGGTGTGGGTGACGATTCTTGTCGAAGGCCGCTGCGATTGGGTGGTTTATCCTCGGTAAGCTGCGGGAATCTGTTTGTTAGCATCAAAACGATGATCAAGACTCCATGGACACGGTGTGAAGGGACGCCGCTTTTGGTCGGTGATAGCGAACCCCCCAGCTTCCGCGTGACGCATGGTTGGCAACAGCGGCAAGGCGGATGATGCAGCACTCCGGTGAAAGGGTGTCCTTGGCACATAAATGCCTTTGATCTAAACCCTTCTGCGACTCATCCGCCCTTCATGGGACGCGTCTCAAGATGCCCCTCGCTTCCTCACACTCCATGCCGTCACGCACGCACACTCAACCTCCCCTGCCCGCGATACATCCAAACATGTGCCATGCCCCCGCACTGGCATCTAAAACACCTTTGTTGCCGCACAAAAATTTGTGTGTTGTGAGTCGCCTTATTGTGGTCTTACATGCGCCATCGGAAGGGCCATCCAGCAGCAGCAGACCAGAGGCACGGCCACTGCACCGACACTTTCAGCCCCCCAGAACATATCTTACATCTGACATGCTGTGCCTTGAAGCCGCCGCTGCCAAAGGCGCTGCCCGCCATACTTCCTGTGTCACACACGGTGTGTGCGTACCTCACCCCCCGGGCGCGCGCTGTGCAGCAGCGCGCTGGGCCATTGAGGGCCGTTCGACATGTCGCAGTCGCAGGCCCCCACCGGCCCCCGCCACAACATCCTGCAGCAGCTGGGATCTCCCCTTGATCAAACTCGCCGCAACGCGCCCCTCCTGCTGCTGCTGCTGCTGCTGCTGCTGCTGCTGCTGCTGCTGCTGCTGCTGCTGCTGCTGCTGCTGCTGCTGCTGCTGCTGCTGCTGCTGCTGCTGCTGCGCTTGATCCCGACCACCACCGCCGCCGCGGCCACCATACCCAGATGCGGGGCGCGGAGGTGGCGGCGCAGGCGGTGGTGGCGCCGTGTGAGGCACGTTCCTGCGCTCCGCAACCCTGACAGAGCTCAGTCGTGCAGGAGATGGCGCGGGAAGGGGCGGCATGTGGTGCTCAACAGGAGGCGCGGCGGCCTCCTGGCCATCCTCCTCTGCCTCGTCGAAACTATGGATTCCGCCTCCGACAGGGGGGTTGCCACCAACGGCTGCCAGGCGCTCCTGCAACTCCAGGACAGAGCCCCTCAGCTGCTCTACAGCCGCTAGGATCGACCCACGAGGGGGTCGGCCCTGTGGCACCTCCTCATTGAGCTGCACTGACTCAGGGCCTGCCTCGCTGCCCGCATCACTTGATGACCCGCCGCTAGCCCCCGTCGCCCAGTGATTCGGCCGCGGCGGCAGGTTTGCCCCGCCCTCTGTAGCTTCGGGATCATGGTGTGCTGCATCTGTCTCGTCCTCATCCTGCTGCTGCTGCTGCTGCTGCTGCTGCTGCTGCTGCTGCTGCTGCTGCTGCTGCTGCTGCTGCTGCTGCTGCCAGCGCTCAAGGAAATCTCGCCGTAAATCGCTGGAGACACCGTCGTACTCCGAGAGCGTGTTGGCTCCGCTGGCCACCAAGATGCTGCTTTTGCCAAAGGTTTCCCCGGGGACGGCGCCACCCGTGCGGCTACCATTGTTCTGGCTGGCCGCTAGGAGAGGAGGCAGCGGCTGTGCAGCAGCGCGTGAAAAGCGGAGGGCCGGAGTCATGCCACTGCTGCTGGCGCTGCGTGAGATGTGAAAAGGTGCCACTCGGCTGCTGCCACCTGTGTTGCTGTGAGTCTGAACGCGCGTGCACTGCCCGTCACCGCTGTCGGCTTCTGCCTGCCCGCGGGCTGCGTGTGAGGCGGCGTGCCTCTGCTGCTGCAAGCTGCGCACCATGCTCTGGACAGTACGACCGCGCCCTGCAAGCGCACTCGGGCGGCCATCGGCGTTGTGGCGCTGCTCCTGCGTAGAGGGTGGTCCTTGCTTTGTTGCCACGACCTCTGACGGCATTCGCTGCTGCTCCTGCTGCTGCTGCTGCTGCTGCTGCTGTTGTTGGAGCATGAGCCCCACAAGCATGTCGATCTGCTTTTGCTGCGCACGCAGCTGCCCTGGTAGAGAGGACAGGGTCGACAGCACACTGCCCTGCTGCTCCGCCGGCTGGTTGCCCATTGGCAGGCGCCGCCTGCTCTGGCCGCTTTTCAATTGCCAGCCGCCACTCTGCGCTCCATGTCCGACCAAGCCGCCGCCACCAACCCCTCGCGAGCCGGCCGCCCCCCCACCGCTTGACAGGCCGCCACCCCAGCGGCCCATCCCCGCCGCCGTTGCCGCGCCGTTCGTCAACCCGTCGCCGCCGCTCTCGTCCTCTCCGCCAAAATCAGACAGGAACCCGCTGCTGCTGTCGTCGCCATGGCTGCGCTGACCTGGGCCCCCAAAATCCAGGCGGCTGCTGTCGCCCCGCTTGTAGCGGCCCGCGGTGATGGCCCAGCCGGTGGTGGCCACGTCGTCCTCCTCAAATGTGGTGATCAGCGACAACGAGTCAACGTCCACCCCCGCCAAGCCGTAACCACCCACACCTACATCGCCGCCGTTGCTGTCGCCACTGCGCGGCGCCGCGCGCCCGCCAAACCCCGACGGCTGCCGGTCGCCGTCCCGGCTCTGGCGGTGGGCGGCGAGCGCGCGGCGGCTGGCTTCCCGCTGCTGCAGCATGCGGCGCTTGGCCGAGGCGGTCTCCGCTGGGCGTGTCCCAGCGCCGCTGCTGAATTGCTGTCGCGGTGCAGCCAGGCCGCCCCCATCAGCTGGATCACGCACGCTGTCAGCGGCAGTGACGCTCTGGCGAACGCTGTGGTGCTGCGCGCTGCCGCCGTCACCCGAGCTGGCTTGAGGGCCTGCGGGGGAAGTCGCACGCGCTGCGCCAGCGTCCCCGGCCGAGGACGCATGAGCAAAGCCGCCGCCCGCCCCTGAAAGCGACGCCACCAGCAGCGTGGGACGCGTGCGCTCTGAATTGCAGCTGTCGCCACCGGTGGTGCGTCGCGGGAGGCCGACCACGCTGGCTGCAGGCACGGGGCGCATGTTGAGAGGCCGTGGGTCCATACTCGATTCACTGCCTTTTGTATCGCGTTGTTTGGGGCCCGGCCCCGCCGCGCTGCCGCCTGTCACAGGTGCCCCTGCCATCATCGAGCGCCTCAACAGTTGGGCGCCTTGTGCGACAGAACCGCTGCGCGCCGCCCACTGCCGCGTGCTGCGTGTTGCACGAGTGCTGTCAGAAGCCGCAACTGAGGCCTCGTCGTCGGTGCTGGCGCCGGCAGCGCCGCTGCCGCTGGCAGGGTTGGCCCCCTGACCGCTGGTCCTGCTGTGCATGCCGCTCGCTCTGGCCGCGCTGGCGTCGTCGTCTGACAGGGCGCTCACACTCCAGCAGCATGACCTGCAAGGGAGGGCAGCGCATGTGGCATGGGCACTTGGCCACCGAAGGGATCAGGGCGCCAACTTGGCAACTCAGGCAACGCGGACACCAGCCATGCGCTTTGGATACCGAGGGTTTGCTGCATGCAGCGTGACGCGACAGGAGCCGCTTACCAGCATTTCTTACGGGGCTCCCTGGCCATGACCTTCAACCGCTGCAGCCGCCGCTCTCCGCCCGCATTGCCCAGCCGGCGCCGCGAGTGCTCTTTGTGCTCAACATCGCGCGAGCCGCCGCCACCGCTGGTGCTCGCACGTCCATCTGCAGTGCCAGGGCGTGCCCCCTGGACGGCCACAGCGGCCGCCTGGACCCCTGCCATGGACAACCGCTGCAGCCGCCCCGTTGCGGCCGCCAGGTCAGCAGCTGCAGCAGGCCCTGACGCAAACGCGTTAGCCCCAAGCTGCATGGAGAGGCGCGGCACAGACCCGGTGGCCGGCAGCAGCGCTTGAGGCAGCGACACGCGCGCCCCGGCGCCCCCAGGGGCCTGCGGGTGCTGCAGCTGGTGCTGCCATTCCTGCCATGTGGCGGCCAGCTCGTGCACTCTGCCGCCTGGTTGGGGCCCCTGTGAGGCCGACCCTCCATCCAAAAGGCCATCGCCGCCATCCCCTGCCTCAGGCGAGCCCCAGGCGGTGTCCTCAGCCTGCCCCTCTTCGCCAGCTGCCCCTTGCTGCAGCGATGCCACGAGCAGGCCGCGCGGCACGGCCGCCCCCTGCAGCGCCGCAAGCCAAAGCTTCTGGAGGTGAGCACACAGAGCGTGGCAGGGAGGGGGGGGGGCGCGGGTGGGCACACGCGCGGGTCGGTCCAGAGGGCGCTGGCGCCTCGGCTGCGACCTTCCTGTGCCTGAGCGCAGGCTGGTGAGCCCTCGTCATGCGACAGCGCGCCGAGCCATGACGCTCTTCAGCCACGCCCGACCCACGTGCAATGCAAGCGCGCACACATCAGCAGCACCTCAGCCCCCCATCGACGCCACCTGCAGCTCGGGCGAGGGCGCCGCCAGCAGGTAGGCCGCGTCACCCAGCTCCTCCGCCCCGCCGCACCCAGACGGAAGCGCAACCTGTAGCGTGTGCAGCGCGCGCGGCGGCGCGCTTTCGCGCCCCGAGGGCACGAGCAGCTGCTCGGCGGCTACCAGGGCACCCTCCAGGGGGATGACCCCCAGGGGCTTGCGGGTGCGCGTGCCCTGGAAGTAGAACAAGTTGCTGGCCTGGACAGGAGGAGTGTGGGAGTGACACACCTTTGTTCACACTCTGCCAGCAGCGAAAGAAAAAAGCCGTTGGGTAGAAATACCGGGGCTGCCCAAAGGGAAGAGGGGTTCCCTAGCTGTTCAGCCAGAGGGGAAAGTGGTGCCTCCAGGGTGGGAACAAACCACCCAAATCAGCCAGAGGGCACACGCACACCTCCCTGGCAAGAGAGTTAGACAGGCCTCTTTTCCAAGCAGGTGGGAGGGATGGCGTGACCGTAACAATTGAGTTCTATTCATAGCCACGGCCCGACATGAGTTGAAGCGCTGCTCCACACAGGGGACAGCGTGCACATCAGGTGATGGCCCCGCACCTTCAGCGCAAAGAACCGGCGCTTCCATGTTCGCGATGCAGACCCTGCAATGGGTGGACAAGGTGACAACGTAAGCGTTGCCACACCTATGACGCCCCACACTACCACTGTCTCCCAAAATCTCGCCGTTGCTTGCAACACAGGAGCTTGCGTCGCCCAGACCCTGGGCCCGCCCCTCACCAAAGTGGTGCAGGTGTCCGCACAGGTCTGCCGGTGCCCATAGCGCTTGCTGGTGCCGCTGAAACAGGATTTGTAGTGGCCGATTGCCCCGGCATCGGGAGGTGCGGGCTTGTCACTTTGCTGCCATCGCAGAAACAGTACGTGCGAACGGTGCCCGATCGGGGTTCCTGAACGGACAGGGGCGCACCTTGACCATATCATCATACTTCTAGAACATTACGTCCTGATGCGTCCTGGATGCGCCCTTCAGAGTTCGCGACCCATGGGCTCGCCTTCATGCAGGGCTTGCATCATCGATCAAATGCGATGTTAATGCAGGAATACAACGAAATTTGAACTCTTTGAACATTATGGTAGTGTTGTGCTTCCGCATGAGAGTTGCCATGGGTGATGCGCAGTCAAGGCAGTCAACCAAACACGACAGGCATACTTGCAACCCTGGGTACTTGCAAGACAGTAAGACATAGGGCAGCAAAAGCCACTCTGCGAACCTGCACATACCACCCAGATTGCAGATACTATGTTAACCCACACGTGGCATAGTTGCATGATCAGATGGCGGGCGGGTGCTGGCCTGCTACCGTAAACCACTCTTACATACATGTATATGATGCACTACAGCAGCACGCTCCTGTGTGTGTGTCGGCCATGCAGAAAAACAGGGCCACGCCCAATGGGATCTGAAAGTGAGGAAGAAACAATGCAAAGCATGGGTCAGCAAAATCAACCGAACAACCACGTCAAATACTGTACAGCCATCCCAATGAATGCATGGGGATGAACAAGTTATTCAACAATCAAGTTGACAAAGCAGAGTGAAGTGCATCCCAACAGAAAGGCCGTCCGACCCACGTTGGACGCGCCACTACCGCACTTTCCCAAGCCCCACTGACAGCGCCAGCGGCTCCCACAGCTGCAGCACAGGCGCCTCGGTTAGCTTGGACTTGCCGCCACCGCCGCCGTCCCTATCACCGCCGCCGTCGCCGTCGCTGCCGTCCTCTATTGGAACCTCCATTGGCGCCCGCCCCAGCGACGCCACCATCCAGGGGCGCTCAGGGTTCCAGGCCAGCCCCTCGCATAGACTGAGGCCTGCATGTAGAAACAGCAGGCCGGCAGGAACGCCGCTGCCACCCGCCACCCGTCTCAAGTGCTGCCTGACCCGTTCGCTGCACGTGTCGGCTGGGCCAACGCCCTTGTGATGGGGCGCCGCCTGCTTGCGAGCCCGCTGTCTACTGGCCGGCGCCCCCTCCGGACCCGTCTGGCCGCCGCCAGCCACTCCCTCGACCTCAACGGCACCGCCTGGGCCATTTGCCCCCGTCGCCGCTGCCTGCGCCACATCCCAGACCGACACAAACCCATCGTCCCTGCCACACGCCGCCACCACGCCCGCCCTACTCGCCGCCCACTCCACCTGCGCCACCGCGCCTGCATGCTGCCGGCGCGCCAGCAACGCGTGGCCGGGGCGCCGCGTGTCCACCACGTACAGGGCGCCCTCGCCGCCACCAGCGGCGATGAGGTGGCTGCCGGGGCGTGGTTCCCACTGCAGGCAATCCAGCGCCTCTCCGCGGCTGCACTGGAATAGCAGCGCGCTGCCGCCGCCGCCGCTGCCGCCGCCACCACTGCCACCCTGCCGCCAGTCGTGCAGCCGCACAGCGCCGTCGTCGCCCGCGGTTGCAAACGCGCCGCCGCCGTCAGGGCCGCAGGTCACGTCGTTGGCGCCGCTGGCTGCGGCATGGCCAGAGGGCAGTGTCGCCAGCGGCGCGAGCCGAGCCGCACCCTCTGCCGCTCGGCCGGTGTCCCACACGCACACGACGCCGCCTCGGACGGCTCCGCCCCCGCTGCAGCCGCTGGCGCCACTGCCGGCCGCTAGCAGTGTGCGTCCGCCAGGCCCCGGGTCCCAGCAGAGGCCAAAGCCGCCCCCTGACCGGCCCTCCAGCACGCAATCGGGGTTGAAGCCCTCAGCGCTGCCCTCCAAGCCGTCGTCGGAGACCTCCTGCTCCTCCCCCGCTCCCTCGTCCTCACCACTCGCACCGGCCTCCGCCTCTGCATCATGCATAGGCTCGTCGCCCGTGCTCGCCGCTGCGCCCATGCCGCGCCACTGCCGCCCCTGTTGCTGCTCCCGACTGCCGCCATTGGCGGTGCTGGCAGAGAGCCCCAAGCGCCGCCGCTGCGCAGCCCTGCTGAAGAGGAAGACGTCGCCGCAGTCGCTGGTGGTGGCGATGATGTCATCGCTGCCGGGCATAAGGGCGGCGCGGTTGACATCATGGGGGCCATGGGGGATGCGCTGGGTTGGATAAGGGGTCCCCGGGCGGGTGGGCGGGCGGGTGGATATCAGGAAGTCGAGGGTGAGAGCGTGGGTTTGGCTTAGAGCATGCACAATGACAGTTCCTGGAAGCGCTTTCGGTGCAGTGAGCAGGGAAGCGGGGGTCGAAAGCACAGCCACGAGACTTGAGGAATGCGCCCCCAACACCCAGATAACCAGCTGAAACACACCTCTAGCACTTCCAGGTCTGGCGGGATGCTCGGGTAGGGCCCCTGCTGCGAAGGCAGCGCATACAGGCTAGGCAACAGCGCCCCCAGCACCAGCAACCAGCAGCCAATTGGTGGTGCGCCGCCCTCCTCTTCCTGCTCCTCGTGCCGCGTGCCGACCAGCAGGCGCTGGCGCACCATCGGTGGAGAGCCTCCCGCATCCTCGACGCCAGGTAGCCACCGGACGGTCAGGGCGTCGCGCGGCAGCATGCGGTGCAGCATCGTCGCATACAGCGTCGAAACAGCGCTGCGCCGCCATACAGCATGCATGCCGGCCGCGGCCCTAAGATCGACATCCTCTGTGCTCATCGTGCAGTGGACATAGCACGTTGGCGCGAAGTGCGAGATCTTTGTGCCAGATCCTAGACGCTGTTGCCAACCAGGGTTTCGGAGGTTATATGCGGCTTTATCTTATCGTCGAGCATGGGTAATGTCATGGCAAGTCCCTGCAGTCCCAACCTGACGGGCCAGGTCACGACTCAAAACGTTTGGTGCAGGACACACGGCATGATTGCAATTGCATCCCCACAGCGGTACATGAACAATCACATGAAACTATTTGTATATGTATCTCGCACCACCGCAAGCAGGCTCACAGCATCATGACATTGTTCCGCCTGTCGGCAAGATTGGCCGTTGCGCTCCTGCTGGCGGCGCTCCTGATGGCAAGGGTCGCTGAGGCCCAGGAATGCGCCAGGGCTACTTCCAGTAGCACATGCCCGGCAGGTGAGGGGCGGAGCGGCACGAATACCGTACGATCCTCCGAGCCAGGCGCGGTCGGCCTCAACGGTCGAGCCCATCTCAAACTGCCGGCTCGGGCGTTGACAACCAGGACAGCTCCTGCAACCAAGCAGGCCGCGACATGTGCACCTAATGCTTGACATGCAACGGAGGTTACCAAATGGCTTCCAACATTTGCACGCCACGCCTGGGCCCTCAGCTGGTGGCGCGGCGGGCTGGCTGCGGGTGCATCGGCCTTTGGCTGGTAGTGTGAGAAGCCCGGCAGTAAGGCAAAAAAAAGGGTTGAGTGCTTGCAGCATTTGCTGCGGCCCCTTGCGCTCCTTGCTTATTCACCCCGTATTTCATTGCACCACCCCCGCAGTTGGCTGCCGCTGGGCCGCCGGGCGCTGCGTGCCCTTCAGCACCACGACCCATGCCGGCGCAGGGCGTGGCGGGGCATCGCCGCCCGCCGCGGTGTGCCGCGACCTCGACTCATCCGACGCCTACTTCTCCCGCGCCCTGGGCTGCGGCGGCAGGCGGCGGCGCCTTGCAGCGCGGCAGGGCACGCAGCTGCCGCGCCGCGCGCCGGCGCTCTGAGGGAGATTTCGATGATACCCCTCTTTGCCGCTCCGATGAGCGGGGATGCGCAGGGCTGCAGAGAGACGAGAGGGTGCCACAAGCGAGGCTGCAAAGGGTTGCCTGCACGGCGGTGTGCTGCAAATGCACACGCGGCACACGACACAACGCGCTGAAGCAGGGCGCGCAATAGTATATAAGCCACGCCAGCATGGGCAGCCGCGGCGCAGCGCGTCGGCCAAGCCCTCCGGGCCGACCCGTCTGCGTTGGCGCAAACCGCTGTGCTGTGGCAAAATGTTTGTGTACTCCTGGGCATAATCATATTGTATTGAGCTCTGCTTGTTTTTGTGCACAGCTGGCCACAGTCCAGGGGCAGACGAAGGTATGTATGCGGCTGGCAAATATTTCGGTTGAGCCCAAACCTGCCGTGCCTCAGCGGCTGGTTTGAACCCCTGACTCTATCACTATTTCTGACAGCTGTTGTGGAGAGGGCATTGCAACAAGATCTGGATTCAAAACTTTGGTTACTCAGCCAGCAATAGTCTGCGCCAGCGTTGGTCCGCGCCAGCATTGGCATGCGTGTGTCCCCGGCCTTGCCTTGACTCCTGGTCCTGGCCATTGGGCTGGCTAGTGACCGACCAGTGCTCGATGCGGCGACAGAGGTCCAGCTGACACCACTGGGCGCCAATCGGCCCGATTTGGTTCCAAAGTAAAGGATCCACGTGGCTTTATGGCCCAGGCCGCCGCCATGTCCCAAAGCTCCGACATGCAGTGCTGGCAGTGATTCCGCAGCTGCCAGTGACCGCGGCAGGGCCTCTTGCGCGCTTGCCGAGTACAACCCGACGCTCGACATCCAAAGTTGCGTTAGAACCAACTTGCACAACATGAAGCTCTGGTGAAGCTCTGGCGCCCTTGAGTTCCGAGCGCGGCACGCTGTTTTATCAGCCTCGCGTTGCCCGTCTGCGTGTGGAAAACAAAATTCAAGTGTGTTGTGAACAAAAAAGCGCATGCAGAGGGGAAAACCCCGCCTACAAGGCGGTGAGCGCCACCCCGCTTCATCCCGAGGCCTTCGCTCGACAGCCCGCAGGCCTGCATGGCGGGCATCGCGGTCAAATCAACAGGTGGGAAAAGCTGATATGAGTGATTTGATGGCCAATGTTGCTCAGGTGGTGCTCCTGCTGATGGCGCTTGCCTGTGCTGCTGCCTGCTGCAAGTATCCTACGCCAATGCCGCTTGCCGCCCGTGCCTAACAAGCGCTCCCCGCCCCTTGCACGCAGCCCACTTGCCTCGCAGCGTTTGGCTTTTCACAGTCTCACGCCAGCTCTAGTCCACTGTGGGCCGTCAACGCAGCCGCCACGCTCGTCTCAGCACCCCCCGAAGCCCCCGCCGGCGCCGCGGCCGGCGCCGGCGCCCAGGCTGGCTTCTACGCGCCCCGCGGCGGCGTCATCGGCGGCCCCGCCACCATGCGCGTCCGCGCGCCTCCCCAACCGCAGCACCTTGAGCAGTTCCAAGAGGCGGCGCGCCGCGCCGCGGCGGATGCAGCAGCGCCCGCGTGGCCCGACTGCGCTGTCAGCCCAGCGGCTGTGCAGGCGCTGCTCAGCGGCGGGCCCGGGGCGCTGGCGCGGTGCCGCGAACTGGGCCTCATCACGGCGCTGCTGGACCACTGGGCGGCGCTGGGGGAGGCGCCAGAGGAGGCGTGGTGGGCGGCGGTGGAGAGGTGCGCGGCCTCGACGGGGCCCGTGGCCGCGGTGGGGCTGCCAGGTAGAGCAGGGGAGCAAGCACAGTCCAGCCCGATTGCGGGGCCGCACTGCAGCCGCAGCCGCACCCGCTGGCGTCTGGCCACACCCGCATCTCTCCCGCGCGTACCCATCCCTCCCTTACCTGCCCCATGTGCCCGCTCTGCAGGGAGTCGCGTGCGCTCCTGCGGGGCGCGCCACCTCAGCAGGCCGCTGACCTGCTTTCTGCCGCCGCCCGCGCCGGCCGCCGCCCCGGCGCCGCGTGGCTGGCGGCGGCGCAGGACGAGCTCTGCGCCGCATGGGACCGCGGCGCGGGGCCCTCGCTCGACGCGTGGGCGGCGGCGCTGGGCGCGCTCGTGAGGATGGGCGCCGCGCTCGACCGCCGCTTCTGCCAGCGGCTGCTCGCCGCCACGGCCGACCAGCTGCGCTCCGCGCCGCCGGCCGCGGCCGCGCGCCTGCTGTGGGGCGTCGCCAAGGCGCGGCTCGCCCCGGGGCCCGCATGGCTCGCCGCGCTACGCGGCGCGCTGGAGCGCGCAGCGCCGGAGCTGGGGGCGCACCAGCTGGCGGGCTGCCTGCGGTCCCTGGCCATCTTGGGGGAGCGCGCCGGCCCGCAGGAGGTCCTGGGCGCTGCGGGGGGGCTGCTCGCGCAGGAGCTAGCGCTGCGGCCCGGGGGCGCGGGGCCGGGGGAGCTGGCGCAGGCGCTGTGGGCGCTGGCGAGGTGGGTTCAGGGGGGGGGGGCCGGGCTCGATGTTGGGCCGCTGCAGGGAAGCATTTTGCAGGGCCGCTGCGGCGTCGGTCCTGGCAGAAGGGGGGGGTGGAAGACAAACTGAAGCCAAGGTCAGCAGCGACCCGGCAATGAGGGGCGTTGGGCTGCGCCTTGCTGAACTCGCACTTCCACCACCCCCCCGAGCGCCCGTTGCGTGCGGGCGTTGGGCTGCTCTGCCCCCCTCAGCCCATGCAACCCCTTGCTCTACTCATCATCTCTCCCCCAAATCTCCTCCCCTCCCAGGCTGGGCCACCGCCCCGCGCCAGGGTCGCTGTGCCCCGTGGACGCGCTGCTGCCGGCGGTCCTGGAGCAGCTGCCACGCCTCTCACCCCCACAGCTCAGCGGGTGAGTCGTGAGCACGCGCGCAGGCGCGCGAGCGCACGCGAGCGTGTGTATGGGGGGGTGGTTGCTGCCACGAACATAGTGCGGGTTACGGCTGCGGCCGCCCCCGCCGCCCCCCACCCCCACCACTAGCCACCCTCTTGCTCATCCACGCCCTCCCTTGTGTACCGCTTGGCCTCAAGCCATTGGGTTCTTGATTTTTCTCGTCTGGTCCATCACCTGTCCCTGCTCACCCTACCTCGCCTTTTCAACCCCCCCACCCACAGCCTCCTGTGGGCGCTGGCGCGCCTTGAGGCCCGCCCCCCC